>NC_084553.2:1408450-1515950 GCF_033978685.3 Nerophis lumbriciformis
GACAGTTGAAGGAAAGGACAGTTGAAGGCAAGGACAGTTGAAGGAAAGGACAGTTGAAGGCAAGGACAGTTGAAGGCAAGGACAGCTATCCTGCAGACATTGTTGACTCCAAGTTTGTGAAAGAGAAAGTTGAGCAGTAATTGCAAAGAATGAAATGATTGTAATAATAATAATAATAATTATGGAGTCTCTTGGAGTTTGACAAGACCTCTAATGAGTTCTCTCAGGACCGAGCCTTCATTTGCCTCTTTCTTATTTTCAAGTCTCCTTTATTTAGCAAATGAAGAGAGAAGAAGTTCTCTCCATCCTTTCAAGGCAGGTGTGAAGTTCATGTTCATAAACCTCACAAACCACTTTGACGACACAAATCATTTGGAATCTGAACGTGTAAACTGAGGCCTTTTTCCATCAAAAGTTCCAGGAGACTTTAGTTCCTGGAACTCAAGTAAAAGTGTGTGCTTTGTCTTCAATAAACAAAACAATATTAGATCACAGTTCTTTTACTAAAATGTAAATACATGAAATACAAAGCAAAACTATACCAAATGATAGCATTTGAAAACAATATTTAAAGTCAGGCTTTTGTCAGCAAAGTCCAACAATCAGAAAGTCATCCTCTTATTTAACTATCATTGTCAGTGTTTATTTGTAAATAATCTAAATATAAATACTACATGTCAGTGTTTATTTGTAAATAATCTAAATATAAATACTACATGTCAGTGTTTATTTGTAAATAATCTAAATATAAATACTACATGTCAGTGTTTATTTGTAAATAATCTAAATATAAATACTACATGTCAGTGTTTATTTGTAAATAATCTAAATATAAATACTACATGTCAGTGTTTATTTGTAAATAATATAAATATAAATACTACATGTCAGTGTTTATTTGTAAATAATATAAATATAAATACTACATGTCAGTGTTTATTTGTAAATAATCTAAATATAAATACTACATGTCAGTGTTTATTTGTAAATAATCTAAATATAAATAATACATGTCAATGTTTATTTGTAAATAATCTAAATATAAATACTACATGTCAATGTTTATTTGTAAATAATCTAAATATAAATAATACATATCAGTGTTTATTTGTAAATAATCTAAATATAAATACTACATGTCAGTGTTTATTTGTAAATAATCTAAATATAAATAATACATGTCAATGTTTATTTGTAAATAATCTAAATATAAATACTACATGTCAGTGTTTATTTGTAAATAATATAAATATAAATACTACATGTCAGTGTTTATTTGTAAATAATCTAAATATAAATACTACATGTCAGTGTTTATTTGTAAATAATCTAAATATAAATACTACATGTCAGTGTTTATTTGTAAATAATCTAAATATAAATACTACATGTCAGTGTTTATTTGTAAATAATCTAAATATAAATACTACATGTCAGTGTTTATTTGTAAATAATCTAAATATAAATAATACATGTCAATGTTTATTTGTAAATAATCTAAATATAAATACTACATGTCAGTGTTTATTTGTAAATAATATAAATATAAATACTACATGTCAGTGTTTATTTGTAAATAATATAAATATAAATACTACATGTCAGTGTTTATTTGTAAATAATATAAATATAAATACTACATGTCAGTGTTTATTTGTAAATAATATAAATATAAATACTACATGTCAGTGTTTATTTGTAAATAATCTAAATATAAATACTACATGTCAGTGTTTATTTGTAAATAATCCAAATATAAATACTACATGTCAGTGTTTCTTTGTAAATAATCTAAATATAAATACTACATGTCAGTGTTTCTTTGTAAATAATCTAAATATAAATACTACATGTCAGTGTTTCTTTGTAAATAATCTAAATATAAATACTACATGTCAGTGTTTATTTGTAAATAATCTAAATATAAATACTACATGTCAGTGTTTATTTGTAAATAATCCAAATATAAATACTACATGTCAGTGTTTATTTGTAAATAATCTAAATATAAATACTACATGTCAGTGTTTATTTGTAAATAATCCAAATATAAATACTACATGTCAGTGTTTCTTTGTAAATAATCTAAATATAAATACTACATGTCAGTGTTTATTTGTAAATAATCTAAATATAAATACTACATGTCAGTGTTTCTTTGTAAATAATGTAAATATAAATAATACATGTCAGTGTTTATTTGTAAATAATCTAAATATAAATACTACATGTCAGTGTTTATTTGTAAATAATCTAAATATAAATACTACATGTCAGTGTTTATCTGTAAATATTGGAAATCTAAATAATCAATGTCAGTGTTTACATGTAACTAACAACATATAAATAATAAATATCAGTGTTTATCTGTAAATAACAATACATAAATAAAAAATGTCAGTGTTTACGCTGGTGCTGCCTGCTTTTAAGCAGCCATATTGAGACGGCAGCAGCGCAGCTGCACCAGCGCAGCGGTTCTTTGAAGGCTCCTAAAATCAAAACCGGAGCAGCAGTTAAAACTCTTTTGTCAACTTTTAATCAGAAGGGTTCAATCTCTCTCCTGTGCTAGCTTGAAGCCGAAACGACAAACGCGCTCAGAAGAAATAATGTTTAAAAAGGTGACTGTTTTGACCCCACTTTTGTTTTGAAGGGGGAATTGAAAACTTCCTGTTGATTTTTGCTGGGTGTTGTCAATGAATGAAATGTAGGTCTAAGTGTGACCTACATAGAGGTTTTTCTTTCATGTCTCTACGACATTCCTACCGGAAGTTACAAGCAGTTTTGTTTGTGTTTTCTTCCTAGGAGCAGTTTTGTCTGCGTTTTATTCCTAGGAGGCGCTAGAGCGCAATTTTGAGTTTTCGGTTTTTTTTTTTTTTATTAAAGCCAATTTCTGCCAGTCCTGATGTGTGTGTCCAGTTTGGTGAGTTTTGAAGCATGTCAAAGGGGGTCAAATTACAGCTCAAAGAGGCAAAAGTGACTGTTTTTACTAAAAAAAAATTTAGAAGGGGGAATTGCCAACTTCCTGTTGATTTTTGCTGAAGGATGTTAGTGTATGAAATCTAGGTCTAAGTCTGACCTACATAGGGGTTTTTGTTTCATATCTCTACAACATTCCTACCGGAAGTTACAAGCAGTTTTGTTTGTGTTTTTTCCTAGGAGGCGCTAGAGCGCATTTTTGAGTTTTGGGGTTTGGTTTTTTCATTAGATGGCCATTTTTGCCAGTCCTGATGTGTGTGTCAATTATGGTGAGTTTTTGAAGCATGTTAAGAGGATCAAATTACAGCTCAAAGAGGCGGCGGTATAAAAAATAATAATAAAAAAAAAGAATAATAAAACCTTACAAATTCAACAGGGTCCTCTGTCCCAAAGGGACATTGCGGTCCCTAATAATAAAACCTTACAAATTCAACAGGGTCCTCTGTCCCAAAGGGACATTGCGGTCCCTAATAATAAAACCTTACAAATTCAACAGGGTCCTCTCTCCCAAAGGGACATTGCGGACCCTAATAATAAAACTTTACAAATTCAACAGGGTCCTCTGTCCCAAAGGGACATTGCGGTCCCTAATAATAAAACTTTACAAATTCAACAGGGTCCTCTGTCCCAAAGGGACATTGCGGTCCCTAATAATAAAACCTTACAAATTCAACAGGGTCCTCTCTCCCAAAGGGACGTTACGGACCCTAATAATAAACCTTTACAAATTCAACAGGGTCCTCTGTCCCAAAGGGACATTGCGGACCCTAATAATAAAACTTTACAAATTCAACAGGGTCCTCTGTCCCAAAGGGACATTGCGGTCCCTAATTAGCATAAAGATGGTGACCATTAACCTAAAACGTTAATATTTAGAGAATAATGCTAATTAGCATACAGATGGTGAGCACTTTCATGATTTAACCTAAAACATGAATATTTAGAGAAGAATGCTAATTAGCATAAAGATGGTGACCACTTGCAGGATGCAAATGAAGAGCTACGACTGGGCGAGACCTCCGAGACTAGAGCGTCTAAATTAGGGTTTTAATTGTCATTGTTGCCTAGGAACCTTTAATGTTTGTAAATGATGAAGCGCCATGCTCATCACTCAATATTATGACACAATGAATAATTCATCCTGCATTTCCTGTTTTTACGTTTGCCTGACAGCAATCTTTGGGCTTTTATTTGTCCTGTAAAAGTGTGTTTTCCTAAATGCTTCTGACCCTCTGCATCTCTGACACCCATAAAGCATGTTTATGCAGCAGAAGCATCACTTTGGGACTCCAGGGCGGGAAAAAAGACTGCAGCTCGCTAAATCTTGCAAGTTGAAGTTTTACTGGTGCGTTATGGCCAAAGATGCCTTGTCAGCCATCTGCCACCGCCTCTCATGGCGGACATATTTCTCTGCAACTTCCTCAACGGGAAGGTGGCGGCTCCTCCTCTGGCGAACACCAGCGTTGCAGCCCAGAGATGACGACGGCTCGGAGAAGAAAGAGCCAAGCAAAGAAATTACATTCCCTCATGGCCATAAGTAAGGAAAGGAAACATCATGACAGTCCAAAATGTCTTCTCCTTCTTCACAAAATCTGATATTCTTTTCCAAAGTTTCATCCTCAATATTTATACACACTTGCAGTTTCATCCTCAACATTTATAAACACTTGCAGTTTCATCCTCAACATTTATAAACACTTGCAGTTTCATCCTCAACATTTATAAACACTTGCAGTTTCATCCTCAACATTTATAAACACTTGCAGTTTCATCCTCAACATTTATAAACACTTGCAGTTTCATCCTCAACATTTATAAACACTTGCAGTTTCATCCTCAACATTTATACACACTTGCAGTTTCATCCTCAACATTTATAAACACTTACAGTTTCATCCTCAACATTTATAAACACTTGCAGTTTCATCCTCAACATTTATAAACACTTGCAGTTTCATCCTCAACATTTATAAACACTTGCAGTTTCATCCTCAACATTTATAAACACTTGCAGTTTCATCCTCAACATTTATAAACACTTGCAGTTTCATCCTCAACATTTATAAACACTTGCAGTTTCATCCTCAACATTTATAAACACTTGCAGTTTCATCCTCAACATTTATAAACACTTGCAGTTTCATCCTCAACATTTATAAACACTTGCAGTTTCATCCTCAACATTTATAAACACTTGCAGTTTCATCCTCAACATTTATAAACACTTGCAGTTTCATCCTCAACATTTATAAACACTTGCAGTTTCATCCTCAACATTTATAAACACTTGCAGTTTCATCCTCAACATTTATAAACACTTGCAGTTTCATCCTCAACATTTATAAACACTTGCAGTTTCATCCTCAACATTTATAAACACTTGCAGTTTCATCCTCAACATTTATAAACACTTGCAGTTTCATCCTCAACATTTATAAACACTTGCAGTTTCATCCTCAACATTTATAAACACTTGCAGTTTCATCCTCAACATTTATAAACACTTGCAGTTTCATCCTCAACATTTATAAACACTTGCAGTTTTATCCTCAAAATAATCATCAAATTGATCTTGACTTCTGACGTTCAAAAGTTCAAGAATGTTCCGGAATGATTAGCGCAGATTTTCAGTTATGAAAAAGTTGCTGTGATGTTGCGACACATTAAAGATGTTTTGTGTTTTGCTTCCAAAGAAGCGTGTCACTAAATGAGCATGTGAAGTGCGCCTGAGGAGCGTGAGGTTGCGCTGAAGGACTTCTGCCTTCTCTCATCACAGCAAAGTGCTTTTCGTTTGCTTCTTGCAAAGTCGTCCTGTTTCCATTTAAAAGCAGTTTCCATTTAAAGTCTGTTTCCATTTAAAGTCTGGTCTCCATTGGCGGAGCGTTCGAGTCCTCGCTGGAGCGCTCGCACCCTTTATGGCTTCTCTCCTGCACTCCTTCTTCTTTTTATTTCACACCGGAGACCAACAAAATGTCTCCTCAGCATTTCCGCCGCTCGTCTCCTCCATCTCGCCGCGCTTAATTCCCCGCTAAGTGTGTTCGCCACGCTCGTTAACTGATTAAGCAGTTTAATTAGTCTGCGCAGTGGAGGTGGCGGGAAGGAAGTTGCGAGGAGGAGGAAGCAAAATGACCAAAGTGAGACTCGGAGGAAAAAATGGGAAACAAAAGATTGATTTATTGTGTAATGATTGTGTGGATGGATGCACTTGTATTGTGTAATGATTGTGTGGATGGATGCACTTGTATTGTGTAATGATTGTGTGGATGGATGCACTTGTATTGTGTAATGATTGTGTGGATGGATGCACTTGTATTGTGTAATGATTGTGTGGATGGATGCACTTGTATTGTGTAATGATTGTGTGGATGGATGCACTTGTATTGTGTAATGGTTGTGTGGATGGATGCACTTGTATTGTGTAATGGTTGTGTGGATGGATGCACTTGTATTGTGGAATGATTGTGTGGATGGATGCACTTGTATTGTGTAATGATTGTGTGGACGGATGCACTTGTATTGTGTAATGATTGTGTGGATGGATGCACTTGTATTGTGTAATGATTGTGTGGATGGATGCACTTGTATTGTGGAATGATTGTGTGGATGGATGCACTTGTATTGTGTAATGATTGTGTGGACGGATGCACTTGTATTGTGTAATGATTGTGTGGATGGATGCACTTGTATTGTGTAATGATTGTGTGGATGGATGCACTTGTATTGTGGAATGATTGTGTGGATGGATGCACTTGTATTGTGTAATGATTGTGTGGACGGATGCACTTGTATTGTGTAATGATTGTGTGGATGGATGCACTTGTATTGTGTAATGATTGTGTGGATGGATGCACTTGTATTGTGTAATGATTGTGTGGATGGATGCACTTGTATTGTGTAATGATTGTGTGGATGGATGCACTTGTATTGTGTAATGATTGTGTGGACGGATGCACTTGTATTGTGTAATGATTGTGTGGATGGATGCACTTGTATTGTGTAATGATTGTGTGGATGGATGCACTTGTATTGTGTAATGATTGTGTGGATGGATGCACTTGTATTGTGTAATGATTGTGTGGATGGATGCACTTGTATAGTGTAATGATTGTGTGGATGGATGCACTTGTATTGTGTAATGATTGTGTGGATGGATGCACTTGTATTGTGTAATGATTGTGTGGATGGATGCACTTGTATTGTGTAATGATTGTGTGGATGGATGCACTTGTATTGTGTAATGATTGTGTGGATGGATGCAATTGTATTGTGTAATGATTGTGTGGATGGATGCACTTGTATTGTGTAATGATTGTGTGGATGGATGCACTTGTATTGTGTAATGATTGTGTGGATGGATGCACTTGTATTGTGTAATGATTGTGTGGATGGATGTACTTGTATTGTGGAATGATTGTGTGGATGGATGCACTTGTATTGTGTAATGATTGTGTGGATGGATGCACTTGTATTGTGTAATGATTGTGTGGATGGATGCACTTGTATTGTGTAATGATTGTGTGGATGGATGCACTTGTATTGTATAATGATTGTGTGGATGGATGCACTTGTATTGTGTAATGATTGTGTGGATGGATGCACTTGTATTGTGTAATGATTGTGTGGATGGATGCACTTGTATTGTGGAATGATTGTGTGGATGGATGCATTTGTATTGTGGAATGATTGTGTGGATGGATGCACTTGTATTGTGTAATGATTGTGTGGATGGATGCACTTGTATTGTGGAATGATTGTGTGGATGGATGCACTTGTATTGTGTAATGATTGTGTGGATGGATGCACTTTTATTGTGGAATGATTGTGTGGATGGATGCACTTGTATTGTGTAATGATTGTGTGGATGGATGCACTTGTATTGTGTAATGATTGTGTGGATGGATGCACTTGTATTGTGTAATGATTGTGTGGATGGATGCACTTGTATTGTGTAATGATTGTGTAGATGGATGCACTTGTATAGTGTAATGATTGTGTGGATGGATGCACTTGTATAGTGTAATGATTGTGTGGAAGAATGCACTTGTATTGTGTAATGATTGTGTGGATGGATGCACTTGTATTGTGTAATGATTGTGTGGATGGATGCACTTGTATTGTGTAATGATTGTGTGGATGGATTCACTTGTATTGTGTAATGATTGTGTGGATGGATGCACTTGTATTGTGTAATGATTGTGTGGATGGATGCACTTGTATTGTGTAATGATTGTGTGGAAGAATGCACTTTTATTGTGTAATGATTGTGTGGATGGATGCAATTGTATTGTGTAATGATTGTATTGATGGATGCACTTGTATTGTGTAATGATTGTGTGGATGGATGCACTTGTATTGTGTAATGATTGTGTGGATGGATGCACTTGCATTGTGTAATGATTGTGTGGATGGATGCACTTGTCTTGTGTAATGATTGTGTGGATGGATGCACTTGTATTGTGTAATGATTGTGTGGATGGATGCACTTGTATTGTGTAATGATTGTGTGGATGGATGCACTTGTATTGTGTAATGATTGTGTGGATGGATGCACTTGTATTGTGTAATGATTGTGTGGACGGATGCACTTGTATAGTGTAATGATTGTGTGGAAGAATGCACTTGTATTGTGTAATGATTGTGTGGATGGATGCACTTGTATTGTGTAATGATTGTGTGGATGGATGCACTTGTATTGTGTAATGATTGTGTGAATGGATGCACTTGTATTGTGTAATGATTGTGTTGGAAATCATTTTTAACCTTGAAAAAAAATTTTACCTTGAAAATTTTTTTTTACTTTGAAAATTTTTTTTTACCTTGAAAATCATGTTTTACTTAAAACATTTTTTTTAATTTTTTTAATTTTTTCAATTTTTTTTAATATTTTTCAAATTTTTTAACTTTTTTTCACATTTTTTAAACTTTTTTTAAACTTTTTTTTAAACTTTTTTTAAAACTTTTTTAAACTTTTTTTTTTAAACTTTTTTTTTTAAAATTTTTACCCTAACCCTAATCTTAATCCTAACCCTAACCCTAACCCTAACCCTAACCCTAAACTTAACCCTAACTCTAACCCTAACCCTAACCCTAACCCTAAACCTAAAAAAAATGTTATTTGTTAAAATTGTTTAAAAATATAAAAAAAAATGTAAATTGTTCTAAATTGTTTTAATAAATTAAAAAAAAAAAAAAAAAAAAAAAAAAAAATTATATAAAAAAAAAAAAAAAATTAAAATTTTTTTTAAAAAAAAATAAAATAAATAAATAAATAAAAATTACAAAAAATTAAAAAAAAAATAAAAAAATAAAAAAAAATAAAAAAATAAAAAAAATGAAAAAACATTTTAAAAAGTAAAAAAATAAATAAATAAATAAAAATGTAAAAATATTTAAAAAAAATCTAAAAACATTTTAAATTGTTTTTTAAAGCATTTTAATTTAAAAAAAAAAAAAATTTTAACTTAAAAACTTTTTTTTAATTTAAAAACATTTTTAAAACATTTAAAAACATTTTTTTTTAATTAAAACCTTTTTTTTTAATTTAAAAACATTTAAAAAAAATTTAAAAACATTTTTAAGAAATTTCAAAACATTTTTAAAACAGTTTAAAACATTTTTTAAAAATTTAGAAACATTTTTCAAAAATTTACAAACATTTAAATTTTTTTTAAAAACATATAACATTTTTTTAAAAACATTTTAAAAAAATTTCAAAAAATTTTAAAAAATTTATAAAACATTTAGAAAAAATTTAAAAACATTTTTCTAAAAATTTAAAACATTTTTAAAAAATTTAAAACATTTTTAAAAAATTTAAAAACATTTTAAAAAAATTTAAAAACATTTTTCAAAAATTTAAAAGCATTTTTAAAAAATTTAAAAACCTTTTTTTAAAAATTAAATTTTTTTTTAAAAATTTTAAAAAAAATTTAAAATCATTTTTTACCTTTGAAAATCATTTTTAACTTTGAAAAAATGAATTTACCTTGAAAAAAAAAAATTACCTTGAAAATTTTTTTTTCCTTGAAAATCATTTGTTTACCTTGAAAATCATTTTCAACCTTGAAAAAAAAATGTATTATGAAAAAATAATGTTACCTTGAAAATCATTTTGTACCTTGAAAAAAAAATTTACCTTGAAAATTTGTTTTTACCTTGAATCATTTATTTACCTTGAAAATCATTTTTAACCTTGAAAAAAAATTTTTAACCTGAAAATAATTTTTTACCTTGAAAATCATTTTTTACCTTGAAAAAAAAATTTTACCTTGAAAAAAATTTTACCTTGAAAAATTTTTTTTACTTTGAAAATCATTTGTTTACCTTGAAAATCATTTTTAACCTTGAAAAAAAAAATTTACCTTGAAATTTTTTTTTTACCTTGAAAATCGTTTTTTTAATGTATTTTAATTTTTTTTGATTTTTTTAAAAAAAATTTAAATTATTTTTAACTTTTTTAAACTTTTTTTTAAACTTTTTTTTTTTAAATTTTTTAAACTTTTTTTAAAACTTTTTTAAACTTTTTTAAAACTTTGTTTAAAACTTTTTTTAAAACTTTTTTAAAAACTTTTTTAAACTTTTTTTTTAAAACTTTTTTTTAACTTTTTTTAACTTTAAAAAAAAAAATTACCCTAACTCTAAACCTAACCCTAACCCTAACCCTAATCTTAACCCTAACCCTAACCGTAACCTTAACCCTAACCCTAACCCTAATCTTAACCTTAACCCTAACCCTAACTTTAACCCTAACCCTAACCCTAACCCTAAAAAAAAATTTTAATTGGAAAAATTGTTTAAAAATTTTTAATTTTTTTTAAATTGTTTTAAATTGTTTAAAAAAAAAAAAAAAAAAAAAAAAAAAAAAAGTGAATTTTTTTTTTTTAAATAAAAAAAATAAAAAATAAAAATTAATTGCCAGTACACCCTGGACAACTCGCCACCTCATCGCAGGGCCAACACAGATAGACCGACAACATTCACACTCATATTCACACACTAGGGACCATTTAGTGTTGCCAATCAACCTATCCCCATGTGCATGTCTTTGGAGGTGGGAGGGGCCTATCCCCAGGTGCATGTCTTTGGAGGTGGGAGGAAGCCGGAGTACCCAGAGGGAACCCACGCAGTCACAAGGAGAACATGCAAACTGCACACAGAAAGATCCCGAGCCCGGGATTGAACCCCAGACTACTCAGGACCTTCATATTGTGAGGCAGATGCACTAACCGCTCTCACACCGTGCTGCCCCTATTTGTATATATATATATATATATATATATATATATATATATATATATATATATATATATATATATATATATATATATATATATATAAAACAATAATATATATATATATATATATATATATATATATATAAAACAATAATATATATATATATATATATATATATATATATATATATATATATATATATATATATATAAAACAATAATATATATATGTATATATATATATATATATATATATATATATATATATATATATATATATATATATATATATATATATATATATATATATATATATGCATATGCATGTAAACACATGGTTTTATATGAGTATATATACATATATGTACAAATATACATATATGTATATATATATATATATATATATATATGTTGGAGCCTATCTATATTATTTATTTATTAATTGTTTTGACAATGAAATCAATTAATGCCAATAATGATGTTGATGAATTATTGGATGTTTTAGATTTCATTGTGATTGACTGATTGTTTTCAGCTGCTCACGCTCCTACTGGTGAGCCACTTCCTCCTCCTATAATTAAGAAGACAGGACAGCTTTTGTCTGTCTATCATGTTGAAGGAGTGAGGAGTGAAACAGTTTGTTTACCGCCAAATTATTTTGAAGGCACGCTAAATAAGTTATTTTGATTATGTTGAAGTCAACCAGGGAGAATATGTTTTGTTTGTGAAAATAAATGATGATCATTTGGAATCTCGACATATCTCCGCGAGTGCTTATTAAGGAATTTAGTGAGTCAAACACCTCATCCTCAGGACTACTCTGCATGACTTTAGTTTTACTTTTTCAAACTTTTTGAACGCAAGAGTAGCCGTAACGTAACAATATATATATACTGTATATATATATACATATACATATATATATATATATATATATATATATATATATATATATATATATATATATATATATATATATATATATATATATATATACATATATATATATATATACATATATATATATATATATATATATATATATATATATATATATATATATATATATATATATATATATAATGTATATCATGTGTATCGTGAGAATTATGTGATCGTTGTTGTTTTTAGACCTTTTTCATTATTTATTGTTCTATTCTGAATAGTTGCGTACATTTTTTAAAGTCTAATTTGTATTTGAAGTCACCTGCAGAATTTTGTCAAACATCAATTATTTTTCAAATGTGCTAAAGAACTGAAGTTGTTTGAAGGGTCACCAATGAAGTCTCGGTCTGGTCTTGTTGGTCCTGGAACTGTTTCCCACTTGACCAAATGAACTGGCAGAGTAAGTGAACTCTAGTTTGTTTTAACTGGATCAAAAATGGACAAGTGTGAATTCAATGGGTTGATATTGATTGATGTTGACACAGAGTTGCTCAAGGACATTGTGATATATATATACTGTATATATATATATATATATATATATATATATATATATATATATATATATATATATATATATATATATATATATACATATGCTTTTACATGAAATACTGGTTCATGTATTAAACATGGTTCAGTGTAAGTTGAACATATATTTCAGGTTTGTAATCTTCTTCCTGAGAATGTGTGCAGAGAAACGCTTGGTTAGTGGAGGCTGTCTTCTAGATGCAAATGTTGCCCCGCCCACACAATGAAATACATATCTTATGCATATTTAAATGCATACTCTTTCAGGCCGGGTGCAAAATAAAGGTCATAACATCTTTCACTGCATGCAGAACACGGGTGTTGTTGTGTGCATGCCACAGTTAGATGACTAATATTCTATTCAGGTTGATTCCAACACTTGATGTTCTCTTCCTGTACTGGAAGTAGAATAACGTTCAATGAAAACAAGCACTTTAACACTAATGAAGGGACTCAGAGTGTTCTCTTGTGCTGAACAAGACAGAGGAGTAACCCTACACTACTTTCCAACTTGTACTTGTTGGGGCGGTAGAGCTCAGTCGGTGGAGTGGCCGTGCCAGCAACTTGAGGGTTCCAGGTTCGATCCCCACTTCCACCATCCTAGTCACTGCCGTTGTGTCCTTGGGCAAGACACTTTACCCACCTGCTCCCAGTGCCACCCACACTGCTTTAAATGGAACTTAGATATTGGCTTTCACTATGTAAAGTGCTTTGAGTCACTAGAGAAAAGCGCTATATAAATATAATTCACTTCACTTCACTTACTGCTCCATGTTGCCAAAACACTGTCGTGTAAAAAATGGTTGTAACAAGCCTGGTTGCAGGTTCTCTGTGACTTGGAAGAATCAGGCTGGTTTAGCAGACTTTTAAGTTATTTTTATTTTATTTTTATTTTTTATACTCTATCGAGTCTCTGTCCCTCCTGCTCACTCTCCGTCTCCCTCAGTCTCTCTGGGCTCCCCTCTTCCCGGGCTCCTTACGTTGCTTTAAATAAAGATACAGGTGATTAGACAACCTGTTCCAGCTGGGTTCTCCACTCACCTTCGTAGCCGGCTCCTGTACATGCCCTGCCCACAGGAGACGCGTGAAGCACGCCCCTCCACATGCCTCTACCGCCAGTCTTAGGCCGAGCAGCCGTCCGGCCGTGCCCACTCCCCCCCCCACCCCCCTCCGTGGAGGGCCGCGAGAGGAAGTCGGCCACCGTCATCCGTGTGCCCGGCCGGTGGACCACCCGGAAGTTGTAGAGCTGCAACGCGAGGTACCACGAGGTGATCCGCGCATTGGCATCCCTCATGCGGTGGAGCCACTGGAGTGGTTTGTGGTCCAAGCAGAGACTGAAGGCGCGCCCCAGCAGGTAGTACCAGAGGGCCCCGACCGCCCACCGGATGGCGAGGCACTCTCTCTCTACCGTGCTGTACCACGCCTCCCGGTCCGAGAGCTACGGGGCGGTCGACGCCCTCCACCCGCTGGGACAGTACCGCCCCTATCCCCCTGCCCGACGCGTCCGCCTGCAGACAGAAGGGGATAGCAAAGTTAGGCATGTGCAGAACCGGCTCCTCACAGAGGGCTCTCTTAACCTTCACAAACACCTGCTGGCACTGCTCCGTCCACTGGACCAGCTCTGGGGCACCCTTTTGGGTGAGGTCAGTCAATGGGTTGGTCAGGTCTGCGAACCGCTGAATTAACCGGCGGTAGTAGTTGCCCGCCAGTCCCAAAAACTGTCTCACGTCTTTTTTCGTCTTGGGGGGTGGACAGGCCGCATTCGCCGTCGTCTTGTCCACCTGCTTTCATACCTGACACCCCCCCCCCTCCCAAGTGGTACCACAAATACTGTACTTCACTCCGTCCAACTGCGCACTTTGCCGGGTTGGCGGTGAGCTCCGCCCGCCTCAGGGACCCGAGCACTTCCCCCACCCGCCGCATGTGCTCCTCCCAGCTGCTACTCTGGATGATGACATCCTCCAGGTATGCGGCTGCATATGCCGCATGAGGGCGCAGCACCCGGTCCATGAGGCGCTGGAACATGGCAGGTGCACCGGACAAGCCAAACGGAAGCGTCACGAATTAGGATAAACAAATACATTTACCCGGGACTCTGGCGATAAGGGAATCTGCCAGTAGCCCTTGGTTAAATCCAGTGTCGTGAAAAACTGCGCAGTGCACAGCCGATCCAGGAGCTCGTCGACCCGAGGCATTGGGTATGCATCAAAACGTGATACTTCATTCACCTTGCGGTAATCCACACAGAACCGTACAGACAAAACCTTCTTCCCTACCAGAACGATGGGGCTGCACCATGCACTGTGGGATTATTCTATTACCCCCAATTCCAGCATGGTTTTTAATGCCTCCCGAAGTACTTTGCGCTTGTGTTCGGGAAGCCTGTATGGACGCGATCGCACCGTAACCCCTGGGCTAGTCTCAATAGAATGCTGGATGAGGTTTGTGCGCCCGGGCCGAGGGGAGAACACATCAGAGAAGCGCCATTGCAGCTTAGCAACATCCGCTTTCTGTGCTAATGTGAGCAGATGGTCACAGGGAAGGGAGGAGGGCGGGGAAGAGCGCGGGACTTCGGGCCCGAACTACTCCTGTTCCTCCACCAGCATTGCCATGGAAGGAGCCTTCCATGCTTTCAGCAGGTTCAGATGGTATATTTGCGTGTCTCTGCCCCAGTACGAGCGTCGAACCTCGTAATCCACATCCCCAACCTGCCGTGTAGCCTCAAAGGGCCCTTGCCACCTGGCTAGTAATTTTGAGCTGGATGTTGGGAGTAATACAAGCACTTTTTTTCCCGGTGAAAATTTCCGTAGCTGGGTCCCCCGGTTATACGTGTGCTGTTGACGTTTCTGGGCGCAGAGCAAATTCTCACGTGACAGGTGCCTCACCGTGTAGAGTTTTGCTCGCATGTCCATGACGTACTGAATTTCATTTTTGCTGGCACTTGGACCCTCCTCCCAGCTTTCTTTAATGACGTCCAGCACCCCACGCGGCTTCCTGCTGTATAATAGCTCGAAAGGTGCAAAACCTGTAGAGGCCTGAGGTACCTCCCGCATCGCAAACCTTTCGGTTCGTCCTTGTGCGTAAACTTACGAATCATGGTTTGTAGCGTTTTATTTAGTCTCTCCACCAGCCCATCCGTTTGTGGATGGTACACGCTGGTGCGGATTGCCTTGATTCCCAGTAACTTATATAGTTCCTTTATCGTGCGTAACAGAAAGGACGTGCCCTGGTCAGTCAGAATCTCTTTCGGGATTCCGACTTAGGAGATGACCTGAAACAGAGTTTGCGCAACACTCTTGGCAGAGATAGAGCGCAGAGGCACTGCTTCGGGATAGCGCGTTGCGTAATCCACCAGGACTAGCGCAAAGAGATTTCCCCGTGCGCCCGGGTGAAATGGTCCGATGAGGTCCATTCCAATTCTTTCGAAGGGGACCTCCATGAGCGGCAATGGGCGCAAGGGCGCCTTCGGGGTGGCCGCTGGGTTCAGCAGCTGGCAGTCCGGGCAGGCAGCACACCAACGGCGCTCGTCTGCCCAGATGCCCGGCCAATAGTGAATTAACAGTTGTGTGGTACCGTAATGTTGAACGAGAGGAGGGACAAGGCAAGAAGGCAGACTGTGGGCAAGCAGACCGTGGGGGGCTAAGCGGGGCATGGAATCTAAAAGGGCAGTCGGAGGAGCAAGGGAAGAACAAATGACAAGACGCACAGGTCGCCAACACAGGAACAAAGGCAGACCTGGAAGGACAAAGAAGACACGGGACCAAATCAAACACAATGGGAGAGAAACACAAACACAGAGAGAGATTGATTGCATAAAGCACGATGATCGCTTACTGTACGCCAACAGAAGGTTATGTTCCGGCGCGGGATAGCAGGTAGTGAAGGCTTTTGAAGACAGTCCTCTGATTAGTGACAGGTGCACCGATTGCTGATGGAAAGCAGCTGCTGCTGCCAGCCGGAGTGACACGTGCGGAGATGAGAGGTCGTGGGCGTGTCCCGAGGTACGCTCTGTGGGGCTCGCTGAAAAATGTGCAAGATGGTGTCACGCCCAGGCCGTGACAACATCTTTGTTGGTATTATGCACAAATATGTTGTCTTCATTGTTGGTATTATGCACAAATATGTTGTCTTCTTTGTTGGTATTATGCACAAATATGTTGTCTTCTTTGTTGGTATTATGCACAAATATGTTGTCTTCATTGGCAGCTAGCATGGCACGATGTAGAAAGCAGACCTCCGCCAGGGCAAACAAGTTTAGATACTGCTGGACGATACCGATGATGATTGGGCTGATATGAGGAATTAGGACGTGACACCGATAACATTCAAAAAATAGTTCGGACACAAAAAAATAATGAGGCGAGTTTACTGGTACTGTGTTGTAGGCCAGCAAAGTTTACTGGTACTGTGTTGTAGGCCAGCAAAGTTTACTGGTACTGTGTTGTAGGACAGCAAAGTTTACTGGTACTGTGTTGTAGGCCAGCAAAGTTTACTGGTACTGTGTTGTAGGCCAGCAAAGTTTACTGGTACTGTGTTGTAGGACAGCAAAGTTTACTGGTACTGTGTTGTAGGCCAGCAAAGTTTACTGGTACTGTGTTGTAGGACAGCAAAGTTTACTGGTACTGTGTTGTAGGACAGCAACGTTTACTGGTACTGTGTTGTAGGCAAGCAAAGTTCACTGGTACTGTGTTGTAGGCCAGCAAAGTTCACTGGTACTGTGTTGTAGGCCAGCAAAGTTCACTGGTACTGTGTTGTAGGCCAGCAAAGTTTACTGGTACTGTGTTGTAGGCCAGCAAAGTTTACTGGTACTGTGTTGTAGGCAAGCAAAGTTTACTGGTACTGTGTTGTAGGACAGCAAAGTTTACTGGTACTGTGTTGTAGGACAGCAAAGTTTACTGGTACTGTGTTGTAGGACAGCAAAGTTTACTGGTACTGTGTTGTGGGACAGCAACGTTTACTGGTACTGTGTTGTAGGACAGCAAAGTTCACTGGTACTGTGTTGTAGGACAGCAAAGTTTACTGGTACTGTGTTGTAGGCCAGCAAAGTTTACTGGTACTGTGTTGTAGGCCAGCAAAGTTTGCTGGTACTGTGTTGTAGGCCAGCAAAGTTTACTGGTACTGTGTTGTAGGACAGCAAAGTTTACTGGTGCTGTGTTGTAGGCCAGCAAAGTTTACTGGTACTGTTTTAGGCCAGCAAATTTTACTGGTACTGTGTTGTAGGCCAGCAAAGTTTACTGGTACTGTGTTTTAGGCCAGCAAAGTTTACTGGTACTGTGTTGTAGGCAAGCAAAGTTTACTGGTACTGTGTTGTAGGCCAGCAAAGTTTACTGGTACTGTTTTAGGCCAGCAAATTTTACTGGTACTGTGTTGTAGGCCAGCAAAGTTTACTGGTACTGTGTTTTAGGCCAGCAAAGTTTACTGGTACTGTGTTGTAGGCAAGCAAAGTTTACTGGTACTGTGTTGTAGGCAAGCAAAGTTTACTGGTACTGTGTTGTAGGACAGCAAAGTTTACTGGTACTGTGTTGTAGGACAGCAAAGTTTACTGGTACTGTGTTGTAGGATAGCAAAGTTTACTGGTACTGTGTTGTAGGCAAGCAAAGTTTACTGGTACTGTGTTGTAGGCAAGCACAGTTTACTGGTACTGTGTTGTAGGACAGCAAAGTTTACTGGTACTGTGTTGTAGGCCAGCAAAGTTTACTGGTACTGTGTTGTAGGCCAGCAAAGTTTACTGGTACTGTGTTGTAGGACAGCAAAGTTTACTGGTACTGTGTTGTAGGACAGCAAAGTTTACTGGTACTGTGTTGTAGGCCAGCAAAGTTTACTGGTACTGTGCTGTAGGACAGCAAAGTTTACTGGTACTGTGTTGTAGGACAGCAAAGTTTACTGGTACTGTGCTGTAGGACAGCAAAGTTTACTGGTACTGTGTTGTAGGCCAGCAAAACAAGCACTCCTTCTTCCTGCGTGTAAACTTGCTCTGAGATTGTAAACAAACATCTTGGGGATGTCTTCACTGTTTCCGAGGAATACATTTTGTGTGCTATTTGCATCAACAGTTTTGCAAAAAAACTATTGAGCTTCAACACATCAAACCTTATCAGCCACCTGAAATGTTTCAAATAAAGTAGAAGCTGTCAGACTTGTTTTGTGTTCATTATACTTTTCCTGCTTTTCAAGTTTAATTCTTTTGTTTACGTTTTGGTTAGTGAAGCACTGATCAATCTCACCTGCTTCTGATTAGTGATCAGGAGCTACACCTGCTCTTGATCACTAATCAGAGAGCTTTAGATGCTAGCGTCACCCTGCCTTTCTCGCAGGTCATTCATCGTTTTATGTGACACTTTTTGTCTTTCTTGTCAGCCTCAGGCCTTTTCTTCTCTTCTCGCCTTTCCTACTTTTGCCTGAAGCAAAGTGTTGCCTTGGACTTGCAGGCACCTTTTTGTGTTTGCTGCCTTGTTCTTTGGAATGAAAAACTCTTGCTTGCACGCCGCTTTTGCCATTTCCTGTTTATGCTTCTGCCATTTCCTGTCTATGCTTCTGCCATTTCCTGTCTATGCTTCTGCCACTTCCTGTCTATGCTTATGCCACTTCCTGTCTATGCTTCTGCCGCTTCCTGTCTATGCTTCTGCCACTTCCTATCTATGCTTATGCCACTTCCTGTCTATGTTTCTGCCACTTCCTATCTATGCTTCTGCCACTTCCTGTCTTTGAACGCAACACAAGCGCCCCAAAACGCAGAGAAAGGTGATCACGAAGCAGATTTCAAATATAGAGGCTATAAATCAGATTGTTGTCAGGTTTTGGTGATGAGAAATAGTCTGACTAAGAACATGTCCTGCTATTATTTCAATGACTGTCAATTTTTGTTTGTTTCTGTGAACCTGCAGGAGGTTTCTGCTGCTAATGTGGACCAAGGAGAGGCTGAGATGTTCTTCTTGCAGGCAGGCAGGTCCATACATCAGTGAGGAACTAGGAGAGCCTGATTGTTGTGGTGGCAGCAGTACTCATTACTCAGATCCTCTCTACATCCATGTTCTTCTTTGTTTGTCATCAGTCCACTCACCTCATCTCACCTCACACCTGCTTGGGCATTGTTCTTCTTTGTTTGTCATCAGTCCACTCACCTCATATCACCTCCCACCTGCTTGGGCATTCAGCATTGTGGGGGCCGGTGGGGGGGCTTCAAAAATCTCCAATTTCATGTTTATCTGAAAAGTGTTTACCTAAAAGATGCACCACAACAATGGAAAGCATTTACCTAAAAGATGCACCACAACAATGAAAAGCATTTACCTAAAAGATGCACCACAACAATGGAAAGCAATACGCTCTCCTGGGTTCTGCTTACTGATGTTTCGCCTCAGCTTGGTTGTACTCTGATTTTGGGGGGGGAGTGGGGGGCGGGGGGGGGGGGGGGGGGGGACATGTCACAACATTAGTTACGCCAACATCACTGACCAGTCACAACATTTGGTACACCGACATGGACCAGTCACAACATTAGGTATGCCAACATAGACCAGTCACAACATTAGGTACCAACATGGAGCAGTCACAACATTAAGTACACCAACATGAACCAGTCACAACATTAGGTACGCCAACATTGGCCAGTCACAACATTAGGTACACCAACATGGACCAGTCACAACATTAGGTATGCCAACATAGACCAGTCACAACATTAGGTATGCCAACATAGACCAGTCACAACATTAGGTACCAACATTGAGCAGTCACAACATTAGGTACACCAACATGGAGCAGTCACAACATTAAGTACACCAACATGAACCAGTCACAACATTAGGTACGCCAACATCACTGACCAGTCACAACATTAGGTACACCAACATCACTGACCAGTCACAACATTAGGTACACCAACATCACTGACCAGTCACAACATTAGGTTCGCCGACATCACTGACCAGTCACAACATTAGGAACACCAACATGGACCAGTCACAACATTAGGTACACCAACATGAACCAGTCACAACATTAGGTACGCCAACATCACTGACCAGTCACAACATTAGGAACACCAACATGGACCAGTCACAACATTAGGTACACCAACATGAACCAGTCACAACATTAGGTACACCAACATAGACCAGTCACAACATTAGGTATGCCAACATGGACCAGTCACAACATTAGGTACCAACATTGAGCAGTCACAACATTAGGTACACCAACATGGAGCAGTCACAACATTAGGTACACCAACATGAACCAGTCACAACATTAGGTATGCCAACATTGGCCAGTCACAACATTAGGTACACCAACATGGAGCAGTCACAACATTAAGTACGCCAACATGGACCAGTCACAACATTAGGTACACCAACATAGACCAGTCACAACATTAGGTATGCCAACATGGACCAGTCACAAGATTAGGTACACCAACATAGACCAGTCACAACATTAGGTATGCCAACATGGACCAGTCACAACATTAGGTACACCAACATTGAGCAGTCACAACTTTAGGTACACCATCATGGAGCAGTCACAACATTAAGTACACCAAAATGAACCAGTCACAACATTAGGTATGCCAACATTGGCTAGTCGCAACATTAGGTATGCCAACAACACTGACCAGTCTCAACATTAGGTAAGTCAACCCTAACCCTAACCCTTTTTTTTGTGAGAGTGGTTAGTGGAGTAGATGTAGGTGGGAACTACTGGCATGCTTGGGGTGGTCGGACTGGTGGTGGATTGGCTTGGGTGTCTGCTACGCGCTGAGTTGCAGGTAATTTCCTCTCCTACCCGGTGGCTACTTACAGTTTGCCTCTCAAAGGCCTTCCCTGGCGAGGTTTACGGCTGTAGCGCTGGGCGTGGTTGGCCGGAGTAGATGTCCAATTGTTCGATTTGCGGAGTCGTCGCTCTTTTGTTTCGGTTTTGGCGGCCACGGGTGTTTTTTCTGCGAATGGGCGGTGCTAGAGGTGCTACCGGTGGTTGGCGTTACTGTGTTGGGTTGGAGTTGTGGGGGGCCTGTAATTGGTGGCAGTGCGTGCGCTTATGTAGTTGTAGGGCTGGCCGGTGTTGGCTTGCTGGCTGGTTTGGGTGCTGACATGTGGACAGGATGCATTGACTTCTTCCGCCGTTGAGGGGCTCTGTTTTCTGACTGGTACTCGTATAGGCCCATTGCTGTGTGGATGGCCGGGATGCGATGTTGGCGTTGGGCATAGGGGCTATGCAGCTCTTCTGCGAGGGGTTGCTGGTATGGATCCCGCAGAGTTGTGTGGGGGCGGGTGGGCGCTGGCTTTGTTTGGCAGGGGGTGGCATACCCCGGGCCCGGTACACCCCGGGCCCTCTGTTCCTCCTACTTATAGCACACACACACACACACACACACACACACACACACACACACACACACACACACACACACACACACACACACACACAGAACCAGCTGGTTCTCAGTGGGCAGTGGATTCCGGGGCTTGATTGCTGCCCCGTTGGCCCGTGTATGCATGTGTTGGATTATAAACGTGTGTGTGTGTGTGTTTGTGGATGGATGTAGCTATGTGAATGTGTATATATATATATATATATATATATACATATATATATATATATATATATGTATATGAACACAAGTTTGTGTCATCAGGTCCATCATGACAAGAAAGCTGAAGATGGATCTCATCTTGTGTCATGCAAACAGTTGAAGAAGTTGTCACACTCTCCCATGACTTTGTTGTCATGTTGCATCTCTTCAAAGGCCAGTGGTCCCACGCCACTTCAGCAATCGGTAAATTGGCGAGCGCCTGACAGCCGAGCGTCTCCACGGAGCCGATCAGCAATTTAGGGAGCTGTATATTCCAATTATCCGCAGTGGTGCCGCAGCTGCGGCTGGTGTACAGAAGGTGTCGCCTTCAATTACAGCCGCCGTCCAGCGCACATTGCTGTGTTTTCTACCTGTCCCGCTGCATAAAGTACACGTGCTGCCTTCCCTGGCGGGCGCTCAGCCAGAGTGTATTTACGTTTATGTGCGGCTGTAATGGCTCCCATCACGGCGAGCATCATTTACATTCCAAACAATGCGCAGCTGGTGAATGAATGATGGTCAGCCGGCTGTCCTACATAACTCCGGCTTAAGGCAGCCTATATGCTAATTGGAGGAAAACAATAAGTGTCAGTACATCATTATAGGACTTTCCTTTTGATTCTCCTCCTTTACTCCCACTTATTATCATATGAAAATAATCTGGATTTATTTTTAAAGCCTATATTCTTTACATATCACAAATCCTTTGATGTGTTTGTTTTGGGGGGGAAATGTGCTCCTTGAAGAAAACAAAGGCGCGCATAAATTAGCAGCCAGGACTGCAATTAGAGTCGCAGTGATTGGGAAGGAATAATTGCAGCGAGTGTGGCCTGCTTTGGGCCTCAAGCAGACTGAAACAAGGCCAGTAGAAACCTATAAATAAAACATTAGAACATAAATATCAGTCGCTGCCTTGCCGTTGCACTTTTTAGCAAAATAGCAGAAATATTTCTCAAATGTGGATAAAGCATATTGGATGAATAGTGTTTCCATTAAAGGTGTTTTGGTCCTGAGAGACTCCACTTTGAGGAAGACATCGCAGACACAGTTCATGTTGTCACTAGAAGACACAGACACAGTTCATGTTGTCACTAGAAGACAGACACAGTTCATGTTGTCACTAGAAGACACAGACACAGTTCATGTTGTCACTAGAAGACAGACACAGTTCATGATGTCACTAGAAGACACAGACACAGTTCATGATGTCACTAGAAGACACAGACACAGTTCATGATGTCACTAAAAGACACAGACACAGTTCATGTTGTCACTAGAAGACACAGACACAGTTCATGTTGTCACTAGAAGACACAGACACAGTTCATGATGTCACTAGAAGACACAGACACAGTTCATGATGTCACTAAAAGACACAGACACAGTTCATGTTGTCACTAGAAGACACAGACACAGTTCATGTTGTCACTAGAAGACACAGACACAGTTCATGATGTCACTAGAAGACACAGACACAGTTCATGATGTCACTAGAAGACACAGACACAGTTCATGATGTCACTAGAAGACACAGACACAGTTCATGATGTCACTAGAAGACACAGACACAGTTCATGATGTCACTAGAAGACACAGACACAGTTCATGTTGTCACTAGAAGACAGACACAGTTCATGATGTCACTAGAAGACACAGACACAGTTCATGATGTCACTAGAAGACACAGACACAGTTCATGTTGTCACTAGCAGACAGACACAGTTCATGATGTCACTAGAAGACACAGACACAGTTCATGATGTCACTAGAAGACACAGACACAGTTCATGATGTCACTAGAAGACACAGACACAGTTCATGTTGTCACTAGAAGACACAGACACAGTTCATGTTGTCACTAGAAGACAGACACAGTTCATGATGTCACTAGAAGACACAGACACAGTTCATGTTGTCACTAGAAGACACAGACAGTTCATGATGTCACTAGAAGACACAGACACAGTTCATGATGTCACTAGAAGACACAGACACAGTTCATGTTGTCACTAGAAGACACAGACAGTTCATGATGTCACTAGAAGACACAGACACAGTTCATGATGTCACTAGAAGACACAGACACAGTTCATGATGTCACTAGAAGACACAGACACAGTTCATGATGTCACTAGAAGACACAGACACAGTTCATGTTGTCACTAGAAGACAGACACAGTTCATGATGTCACTAGAAGACACAGACACAGTTCATGATGTCACTAGAAGACACAGACACAGTTCATGTTGTCACTAGCAGACAGACACAGTTCATGATGTCACTAGAAGACACAGACACAGTTCATGATGTCACTAGAAGACACAGACACAGTTCATGATGTCACTAGAAGACACAGACACAGTTCATGTTGTCACTAGAAGACACAGACACAGTTCATGTTGTCACTAGAAGACAGACACAGTTCATGATGTCACTAGAAGACACAGACACAGTTCATGTTGTCACTAGAAGACACAGACAGTTCATGATGTCACTAGAAGACACAGACACAGTTCATGATGTCACTAGAAGACACAGACACAGTTCATGATGTCACTAGAAGACACAGACACAGTTCATGTTGTCACTAGAAGACAGACACAGTTCATTGTGTCTGCTAGTAGAGATGATGGTTAATATTGTGTCTGCTAGTAGAGATGATGGTTAATATTGTGTCTGCTAGTAGACATGATGGTTAATATTGTGTCTGCTAGTAGAGATGATGGTTAATATTGTGTCTGCTAGTAGAGATGATGGTTAATATTGTGTCTGTTAGTAGAGATGATGGTTAATATTGTGTCTGCTAGTGGAGATGATGGTTAATATTGTGTCTGCTAGTAGAGATGATGGTTAATATTGTGTCTGCTAGTAGAGATGATGGTTAATGTTGTGTCTGCTAGTGGAGATGATGGTTAATATTGTGTCTGCTCGTAGAGATGATGGTTAATATTGTGTCTGCTAGTGGAGATGATGGTTAATATTGTGTCTGCTCGTAGAGATGAAGGTTAATGTTGTGTCTGCTAGTGGAGATGATGGTTAATATTGTGTCTGCTAGTGGAGATGGTGGTTAATATTGTGTCTGCTAGTAGAGATGAAGGTTAATGTTGTGTCTGCTAGTAGAGATGATGGTTAATATTGTGTCTGCTAGTGGAGATGGTGGTTAATATTGTGTCTGCTAGTGGAGATGATGGTTAATATTGTGTCTGCTAGTGGAGATGATGGTTAATATTGTGTCTGCTAGTAGAGATGATGGTTAATATTGTGTCTGCTAGTAGAGATGATGGTTAATATTGTGTCTGCTAGTAGAGATGAAGGTTAATGTTGTGTCTGCTAGTAGAGATGATGGTTAATATTGTGTCTGCTAGTGGAGATGATGGTTAGCCAGATGGATGTGTGGCAACTACTTCCTGTGTCCAGAAGGAAGTCTGGCTGATGGATGAGTCACTAACTAACGTGCGTCTTCGGTCTGGACTCAGCGTTAGTTAGCCGCAGGGTGCCAGCCAGCTTGGCCATTAAAGTCTTTATTACAAAGCCAGCAGTGTGGCGCTAACTCGCTTAGCTTTTGTAAACGTAGCTTGAAAAAAGGCCAATCAGATCAGAGTTGTTAGTCGCTGTTTCGAAAAAGCTAAGTATCATTCAATCTGTGTGCTTTTAATTGTTCTGCAGCTTTCTTTACTACTTCCTAAACATATTTAGTAGTACTATTTAACTTGCAAATCACCCGATCTCTGTCTCACCACCCCTCCCGCAGCTAGCTAGCTGCTAGCTGCTAAGCAAACGAAGCTAGCGCGGAGAAAGGCGGCGCCGGTCGTCGGTCGGAAGGAAGCTACTCTAGCACACCGTGACCACGACTTCCCTGAAGACAGCAGGAACTTCACTCGGTGAGAGAAAACACCGTGAGTATGGCTTCCTGCGCTGCGTGCACCTTACTCACGGAGAGGCTGGCTCTGCTAGAGGGCCGTGTCCGCCAGTTAGAGCAGAGTAATCTCGTAACTTTAGATGTTGCGGACACATCTGCTAGCGTTAGCTGTAGCGAGCTAACTAGCCCAGCTTGTAGTAGTCCTAAGCTGCCTACAAGCTACGATGTACCGGTTTAGACGCATAATAGCCTTTAGCTAGTCCTACACCCCAGTCTACCGGACACCACACCTTAGTCATAGGGGACTCCATCACCCGAAACATAAAGCTTAGCAAACCAGCCACAATTAAGTGTATTCCCGGGGCCAGAGCACCTGACATTGAAGCTAATTTTAGGGAGCTAACTCGCAACAGGCCTAGTAAACACGTACGACAGGCATAGTTATGCGAATATAGTTGTACACGTTGGCTCCAATGACACTAGGATGAGACAGTCAGAGATTACAAAGAGAAACATAGCCAGGACTTGTGATCTCGCTAGAAAGATGTCCTGGCATCGAGTAATTGTCTCTGGCCCCCTGCCTGCGAGAGGCAATGATGAGAGATATAGCAGATTAGTCTTGCTTAACAAGTGGCTGGCTAGCTTCTGTAGACAACAGGGACTAACGTTTATTGATAATTGGCCCTCTTTCTGGGGCAAACCAGGCTTGCTGATGAGAGACGGCCTTCACCCAAACTAGGAAGGCGCCATCATCCTGCCTAAAAACATAGACTACTGTTTAAGTCACACTTGACTAACTACACTAGAGCAAGCCCGGTCACAGGCAATTACAGAGCCTGCTAGTCCGGGTGAGGAGTCAGTTAAACTAGAACTAGCCAGCGCCAGGCTGGATAATCCCTGTACGCATAGCAATTCTCTTAGAATAATACACAACTCACATCATGTTTTTTCTGTTGTGACTGTGTCAGAGGTAGATATGCATTCTACTGAGGTGGCAAATTATGATGCGTTCAGTTTATCGCAGCACCAAGCAAACAATCTGAAAATTCCCGTCATATCAATTCCTAGATATGGTCGAAACTATTTAAAGTGCACTACGTATAATAAACGCAACATTATTAATATTTCTACTACGGATAATTTCAACAAAAAGTCGTCAAAACAGCGCAATACTTATAATATGGGTTTTTTAAACATAAGATCATTGTCTCCCAAAACGTTAATGAGGTCATTAGAGACAACAATCTTAACGTCATTGGTCTTAGCGAAACCTGGCTCAAACCAGACAATTTTTTTGCGCTAAATGAGGCATCTCCTCCTAACTATACGAATGCACATATTGCCCGTCCCCTTAAAAGGGGTGGGGGGGTCGCACTAATCTACAATGAAAACTTTAACCTTACCCCTAACCTAAATAATAAATATAAATCATTTAAGGTGCTTACTATGAGGTCTGTCACAGCGCTGTCTCTCGACCTGGCTGTTATCTACCGCCCCGCAGGGCCCTATTCGGACTTTATCAATGAATTCTCAGAGTTCGTTGCTGATCTAGTGACGCACGCAGACAATATAATCATAATGGGGGACTTTAATATCCATATGAATACCCCATCGGACCCTCAGTGCGTGGCGTTCCAGACTATAATTGATAGCTGTGGTCTTATACAAATAATAAATGAACCTACGCATCGCAACGGTAATACGATAGATCTAGTGCTGGTCAGGGGTGTCACCACCTCCAAAGTTATGGTACTCCCGTATACTAAAGAAATGTCCGATCATTACCTTATAAAATTCGAAGTTCTGACTCATTGTCAACAAACTAATAATAATAATAACTGCTATAGCAGCCGCAACATTAATGCCGCCACAACGATGACTCTTGCTGACCTACTGCCTTCGGTAATGGCACCATTCCCAAAATATGTCGGCTCTATTGATAACCTCACTAACAACTTTGACAATGCCCTGCGCGAAACCATTGATAGTATAGCACCGCTAAAACAAAAAAGGGCCCCTAAAAGGCGCTCCCCATGGTTTACGGAAGAAACTAGAGCTCATAAATTATCATGTAGAAAGTTGGAACGCAAATGGCGCGCGACTAAGCTTGGGGTTTTCCATCAAGCATGGAGTGATAGTTTAATATCTTATAAACACATGCTTACCTTAGCTAAAGCTAAATATTACTCAAATCTCATCTGCCTCAACAAACACGACCCTACATTTTTGTTTAGTACAGTAGCATCGCTAACCCAACAAGGGACTCCTTCCAATAGCTCCACCCACTCGGCAGATGACTTTATGAATTTCTTTAATAAGAAATTTGAACTCATTAGAAAGGAGATTAAAGACAACGCATCCCAGCTACAACAGGGTTCTAATAACACAGATACAACTGTATCTACGACGGATACTGCAATACAAAATAGTCTCTCTTTTTTTGATGAAATAACATTAGAGGAACTATTACGGCGTGCAAGTGGGATAAAACAAACAACATGTTTACTTGACCCACTTCCTGGGAAACTTATCAAGGAGCTTTTTGTATTATTAGGTCCATCAGTGCTAAATATTATAAACTTATCACTTTCCTCTGGCACTGTTCCCCTAGCATTCAAGAAAGTGGTCTTTCATCCTCTGTTCAAAAGACCTAACCTTGATCCTGACCTCATGGTAAACTACCGACCGGTGTCCCACCTTCCCTTTATTTCGAAAATCCTCGAAACAATTGTTGCACAGCAGCTAAATGAACACTTAGTGTCTAACAATCTCTGTGAACCTTTTCAATCCGGTTTCAGGGCAAATCACTCTACGGAGACAGCCCTCGCAAAAATGACTAATGATCTACTGCTAACGATGGATGTCATCTATGTTGCTGCTTCTTCATCTTAGCGCTGCTTTCGATACCGTCGATCATAATATTTTATTAGAGCGTATCAAAACACGTATTGGTATGTCAGACTTAGCTTTGTCGTGGTTTAACTCTTATCTTACTGACAGGATGCAATGCGTCTCCCATAATAATGTGACCTCGGACTATGTTAAGGTAACGTGCGGAGGTCCTCAGGGTTCGGTTCTTGGCCCTGCACTCTTTAGTATTTACATGCTGCCGCTAGGCGACATCATACGCAAATACGGTGTTAGCTTTCATTGTTATGCTGATGACAGCCAACTCTACATGCCCCTAAAGCTGACCAACACGCCGGATTGTAGTCAGCTGGAGGCGTGTCTTAATGAAATTAAACAATGAATGTCCGCTAACTTCTTGCAACTCAACGCCAAGAAAACGGAAATGCTGATTATCGGTCCTGCTAAACACCGACATTTATTTAATAATACCACCTTAACATTTGACAACCAAACAATTACACAAGGCCAATCAGTAAAGAATCTGGGTATTATCTTCCACCCAACTCTCTCCTTTGAGTCACACATTAAGAGTGTTACTAAAACAACTCTCTCCTTTGAGTCACACATTAAGAGTGTTACTAAAACAACTCTCTCCTTTGAGTCACACATTAAGAGTGTTACTAAAACAACTCTCTCCTTTGAGTCACACATTAAGAGTGTTACTAAAACAACTCTCTCCTTTGAGTCACACATTAAGAGTGTTACTAAAACAACTCTCTCCTTTGAGTCACACATTAAGAGTGTTACTAAAACAACTCTCTCCTTTGAGTCACACATTAAGAGTGTTACTAAAACAACTCTCTCCTTTGAGTCACACATTAAGAGTGTTACTAAAACAACTCTCTCCTTTGAGTCACACATTAAGAGTGTTACTAAAACAACTCTCTCCTTTGAGTCACACATTAAGAGTGTTACTAAAACAACTCTCTCCTTTGAGTCACACATTAAGAGTGTTACTAAAACAACTCTCTCCTTTGAGTCACACATTAAGAGTGTTACTAAAACAGCCTTCTTTCATCTCCGTAATATCGCTAAAATTCGTTCTATTTCATCCACTAGCGACGCTGAGATCATTATTCATGCGTTCGTTACGTCTCGTCTCGACTACTGTAACGTATTATTTTGGGGTCTCCCTATGTCTAGCATTAAAAGATTACAATTGGTACAAAATGCGGCTGCTAGACTTTTGACAAGAACAAGAAAGTTTGATCATATTACGCCTATACTGTATATACCTTTATATACATATATATATACCTATACTGGCTCACCTGCACTGGCTTCCTGTGCACTTCAGATGTGACTTTAAGGTTTTACTACTTACGTATAAAATACTACACGGTCTAGCTCCAGCCTATCTTGTCGATTGCATTGTACCATATGTCCCGGCAAGAAATCTGCGTTCAAAGAACTCCGGCTTATTAGTGATTCCCAGAGGCTAAAAAAAAAAGTCTGCGGGCTATAGAGCGTTTTCTATTGGGGCCCCAGTACTATGGAATGCCCTCCCGGTAACAATTAGAGATGCTACCTCAGTAGAAGCATTTAAGTCCCATCTTAAAACTCATTTGTAAATTCTAGCCTTTAAATAGATTGCCCTTTTAGACCAGTTGATCTGCCGTTTCTTTTCTTTTCCCCTCTGCTTCCCTCTCTTTTGTGGAGGGCATGGGGGGGCACAGGTCCGGTGGCTATGGATGAAGTGCTGGCTGTCCAAAGTCGGGACCCGGGGTGGACCGCTCGCCTGTGCATCGGTTGAGAACATCTCTGCGCTGCTGACCCGTCTCTGCTCGGGATGGTGTCCTGCTGGCCCCACTATGGACTGGACTCTTACTATTATGTTGGATCCACTATGGACTGGACTCTCACAATATTATGTCAGACCCACTCGACATCCATTGCTTTCGGTCTCCCCTAGAGGGGGGGGGGGGGAGGGGGGGGGGGTTACCCACATATGCGGTCCTCTCCAAGGTTTCTCATAGTTATTCACATCGACGTCCCACTGGGGTGAGTTTTTCCTTGCCCTTATGTGGGCTCTGTACCGAGGATGTCGTTGTGGCTTGTGCAGCCCTTTGAGACACTTGTGATTTAGGGCTATATAAATAAACATTGATTGATTGATTGATTGATTAGTTATCCTTCTTTCATCCAATCTAACCTGCTTAGTACTCCTTCTTTCATCCAAACTAACTTAATAATAATAATAATAAAAATACCTGGGATTTATAAAGCGCTTTTCTAAGTACCCAAAGTCGCTTTACATGTAGAACCCATCATTCATTCACATTGGTGGTAAGCTACTTTCATAGCCACAGCTGCCCTGGGGTAGACTGACGGAAGCGTGGCTGCAATTTGCGCCAACGGCCCCTCCGACCACCACCTATCATTCATCATTCAATTCACCTTAGTACTTCACTTAGTACTCCTTCTTTCATCCAAACTAACTTAGTACTCCTTCTTTCATCCAAACTAACTTAGTACTCCTTCTTTCATCCAAACTAACTTAGTACTCCTTCTTTCATCCAAACTATCTTAGTACTCCTTCTTTCATCCAAACTAACTTAGTACTCCTTCTTTCATCCAAACCAACTTAGTACTCCTTCTTTCATCCAAACTATCTTAGTACTCCTTCTTTCATCCAAACTATCTTAGTACTCCTTCTTTCATCCAAACTAACTTAGTACTCCTTCTTTCATCCAAACTAACTTAGTACTCCTTCTTTCATCCAAACTAACTTAGTACTCCTTCTTTCATCCAAACTATCTTAGTACTCCTTCTTTCATCCAAACTATCTTAGTACTCCTTCTTTCATCCAAACCAACATAGTACTCCTTCTTTCATCCAAACTAACTTAGTACTCCTTCTTTCATCCAAACTATCTTAGTACTCCTTCTTTCATCCAAACTAACTTAGTACTCCTTCTTTCATCCAAACTATCTTAGTACTCCTTCTTTCATCCAAACTATCTTAGTACTCCTTCTTTCATCCAAACCAACTTAGTACTCCTTCTTTCATCCAAACCAACTTAGTACTCCTTCTTTCATCCAAACTAACTTAGTACTCCTTCTTTCATCCAAACTATCTTAGTACTCCTTCTTTCATCCAAACTAACTTAGTACTCCTTCTTTCATCCAAACTAACTTAGTACTCCTTCTTTCATCCAAACTATCTTAGTACTCCTTCTTTCATCCAAACTAACTTAGTACTCCTTCTTTCATCCAAACTAACTTAGTACTCCTTCTTTCATCCAAACTAACTTAGTACTCCTTCTTTCATCCAAACTAACTTAGTACTCCTTCTTTCATCCAAACTATCTTAGTACTCCTTCTTTCATCCAAACTAACTTAGTACTCCTTCTTTCATCCAAACTATCTTAGTACTCCTTCTTTCATCCAAACTATCTTAGTACTCCTTCTTTCATCCAAACTAACTTATTACTCCTTCTTTCATCCAAACTATCTTAGTACTCCTTCTTTCATCCAAACTAACTTAGTACTCCTTCTTTCATCCAAACTATCTTAGTACTCCTTCTTTCATCCAAACTAACTTAGTACTCCTTCTTTCATCCAAACTAACTTATTACTCCTTCTTTCATCCAAACTATCTTAGTACTCCTTCTTTCATCCAAACTAACTTAGTACTCCTTCTTTCATCCAAACTATCTTAGTACTCCTTCTTTCATCCAAACTAACTTAGTACTCCTTCTTTCATCCAAACTAACTTAGTACTCCTTCTTGTATCCAAACTAACTTAGTACTCCTTCTTTCATCCAAACTATCTTAGTACTCCTTCTTTCATCCAAACTATCTTAGTACTCCTTCTTTCATCCAAACTAACTTAGTACTCCTTCTTTCATCCAAACTAACTTAGTACTCCTTCTTTCATCCAAACTAACTTAGTACTCCTTCTTTCATCCAAACTAACTTAGTACTCCTTCTTTCATCCAAACTAACTTAGTACTCCTTCTTGCATCCAAACTAACTTAGTACTCCTTCTTTCATCCAAACTATCTTAGTACTCCTTCTTTCATCCAAACTATCTTAGTACTCCTTCTTTCATCCAAACTAACTTAGTACTCCTTCTTTCATCCAAACTAACTTAGTACTCCTTCTTTCATCCAAACTAACTTAGTACTCCTTCTTTCATCCAAACTAACTTAGTACTCCTTCTTTCATCCAAACTATCTTAGTACTCCTTCTTTCATCCAAACCAACTTAGTACTCCTTCTTTCATCCAAACTATCTTAGTACTCCTTCTTTCATCCAAACCAACTTAGTACTCCTTCTTTCATCCAAACTAACTTAGTACTCCTTCTTTCATCCAAACTAACTTAGTACTCCTTCTTTCATCCAAACTAACTTAGTACTCCTTCTTTCATCCAAACTAACTTAGTACTCCTTCTTGCATCCAAACTAACTTAGTACTCCTTCTTTCATCCAAACTATCTTAGTACTCCTTCTTTCATCCAAACTATCTTAGTACTCCTTCTTTCATCCAAACTAACTTAGTACTCCTTCTTTCATCCAAACTATCTTAGTACTCCTTCTTTCATCCAAACTATCTTAGTACTCCTTCTTTCATCCAAACTATCTTAGTACTCCTTCTTTCATCCAAACTAACTTAGTACTCCTTCTTTCATCCAAACTAACTTAGTACTCCTTCTTTCATCCAAACTAACTTAGTACTCCTTCTTTCATCCAAACTAACTTAGTACTCCTTCTTTCATCCAAACTAACTTAGTACTCCTTCTTGCATCCAAACTAACTTAGTACTCCTTCTTTCATCCAAACTATCTTAGTACTCCTTCTTTCATCCAAACTATCTTAGTACTCCTTCTTTCATCCAAACTAACTTAGTACTCCTTCTTTCATCCAAACTAACTTAGTACTCCTTCTTTCATCCAAACTAACTTAGTACTCCTTCTTTCATCCAAACTATCTTAGTACTCCTTCTTTCATCCAAACTATCTTAGTACTCCTTCTTTCATCCAAACTAACTTAGTACTCCTTCTTTCATCCAAACTATCTTAGTACTCCTTCTTTCATCCAAACTATCTTAGTACTCCTTCTTTCATCCAAACTAACTTAGTACTCCTTCTTTCATCCAAACTATCTTAGTACTCCTTCTTTCATCCAAACTATCTTAGTACTCCTTCTTTCATCCAAACTATCTTAGTACTCCTTCTTTCATCCAAACTAACTTATTACTCCTTCTTTCATCCAAACTATCTTAGTACTCCTTCTTTCATCCAAACTAACTTAGTACTCCTTCTTTCATCCAAACTATCTTAGTACTCCTTCTTTCATCCAAACTATCTTAGTACTCCTTCTTTCATCCAAACTAACTTAGTACTCCTTCTTTCATCCAAACTATCTTAGTACTCCTTCTTTCATCCAAACTATCTTAGTACTCCTTCTTTCATCCAAACTATCTTAGTACTCCTTCTTTCATCCAAACTAACTTAGTACTCCTTCTTTCATCCAAACTAACTTAGTACTCCTTCTTTCATCCAAACTAACTTAGTACTCCTTCTTTCATCCAAACTAACTTAGTACTCCTTCTTTCATCCAAACTAACTTAGTACTCCTTCTTGCATCCAAACTAACTTAGTACTCCTTCTTTCATCCAAACTATCTTAGTACTCCTTCTTTCATCCAAACTATCTTAGTACTCCTTCTTTCATCCAAACTAACTTAGTACTCCTTCTTTCATCCAAACTAACTTAGTACTCCTTCTTTCATCCAAACTAACTTAGTACTCCTTCTTTCATCCAAACTAACTTAGTACTCCTTCTTTCATCCAAACTATCTTAGTACTCCTTCTTTCATCCAAACCAACTTAGTACTCCTTCTTTCATCCAAACTATCTTAGTACTCCTTCTTTCATCCAAACCAACTTAGTACTCCTTCTTTCATCCAAACTAACTTAGTACTCCTTCTTTCATCCAAACTAACTTAGTACTCCTTCTTTCATCCAAACTAACTTAGTACTCCTTCTTTCATCCAAACTAACTTAGTACTCCTTCTTGCATCCAAACTAACTTAGTACTCCTTCTTTCATCCAAACTATCTTAGTACTCCTTCTTTCATCCAAACTATCTTAGTACTCCTTCTTTCATCCAAACTAACTTAGTACTCCTTCTTGCATCCAAACTAACTTAGTACTCCTTCTTTCATCCAAACTATCTTAGTACTCCTTCTTTCATCCAAACTATCTTAGTACTCCTTCTTTCATCCAAACTAACTTAGTACTCCTTCTTTCATCCAAACTAACTTAGTACTCCTTCTTTCATCCAAACTAACTCCATCCGACCTTGCTTGCTTGATTTGAGGGCAAGTTGTGTTACTTACAAATAGAAGAAAAAAGACAGCTAATGGAAAAGAGAAGAAATGTTGATCCTAGTACTAGTAGTACTAACCCCAGGATGCAGAGATGGCAGGCGACGTGCAAGTAGAAGGTCTAAAAGCAGAAGGCACCAGGGTGACTGCAGCCAAAAGTGGGAGGGACAATTGCATTGAGGAGTGGGGTTTGGGGGCGTGGCTTATAATATTAGATGCATTTGTCAGATTACTACCAATAAATGATACATTATGTGTTTATTATTTTGCGGGGGGGAAGACTTAAGGAAGCGAATGTGGCACTTCTTAGCAGCAGAGGATGTACTTCCTGCGGCAGCTGAAGAAACTGAAGGTGCCAACCGAGATGCTGGTGCAGTTCTACTCAGCCATCATGGAGTCCATCCTCACCTCCTCCATCACCGTGTGGTTCTCCGGCGCCACAAGCATGGACTGACATATCCCCCCCGCCATAGCCCACCCTCCCGGATTGTAAATAATGTAAATAAATCAATGTATATACTCTGATGATGATCTTGTGTGATGACTGTATTATGATGATAGTATATCTGATAGTATATATCTGTATTATGATGATAGTATATATGATAGTATATATCTGTATTATGATGATAGTATATATGATAGTATATATCTGTATTATGATGATAGTATATATGATAGTATATATCTGTATTATGATGATAGTATATATGATAGTATATATCTGTATTATGATGATAGTATATATGATAGTATATATCTGTATTATGATGATAGTATATATGATAGTATATATCTGTATTATGATGATAGTATATATGATAGTATATATCTGTATTATGATGATAGTATATATGATAGTATATATCTGTATTATGATGATAGTATATATGATAGTATATATCTGTATTATGATGATAGTATATATGATAGTATATATCTGTATTATGATGATAGTATATATGATAGTATATATCTGTATCATCAATCAATTGAAGTGGACCCCGACTTAAACAAGTGTAAAAACTTATTGGGGTGTTACCATTTAGTGGTCAATTGTAGGGAATATGTACTTTACTGTGCAACCCACTAATAAAAGTCTCAATCAACCAATCAAACATATACATATTCATACACATACACACACACACACACACACACACACACACACACACACACACACACACACTTGAACACTTTCTTACACACGTACACACATGCTTAAACACTTACTTCCACACACATTTAAACGCATACACACACTCACACACACACACTCACACACACTCACACACACACGCACACTTAAACACTTACTTCCACACACATTTAAACGCATACACACACACACACTTAAACACTTACACACACACACACACACACACACACACACACACACACACACACACACACACACACACACACACACACACACACACACACACACACACACACACACACACACACACACACACACAGCAGTGACCCGGGAGTCCTCCACCAGGACTTGTGTAGTCCTCTCCCGGGTCCCGCCGGTGCGTGAAAGCTGCCAAAGTGTCAGGCGGCAGCCGGCGTCCATCAAATGTAGCAGCTGGCGTCCATCAAATGTAGCAGCTGGCGTCCATCAAATGTAGCAGCTGGCGTCCATCAAATGGCGCCACGTGCTGTCACTCAGCGTGTCGTCTTTTTGCTGGCCGCATGTGTCAGCCGCCAGCTTCATTTGCTCGTCACTTCTCGAAGAATGACGTGTGCTAACATGCTAACGTGCTAGCAGGTGCTGACAGCTGGCGGTTCTTGCCGCTCGCTGGCCACTTCCTCGCCAACATGGCCGCCTCCTTGCCTTCATGAGGCTTTGCGTGTCAAAACGTCAATTTGAGCGCCGAGGGGATGTGACAAGCTAACCTGAGGGCACGCCGACACAAATTGATTTCCTCCAAATGACTGCCAGAGTTTCACGTTAATGTGAGCCTGAATCAGAGCACGACTCTGCCACCCGAGCGCCGCACGGGGCCCCGCCTGTCAGCGCCGCTCACTGTCACTCACACACGCTAGCAGCTAGCGGCGCTGTCACTTCCACAGCCTTTTCTCACACTTCACTCAAAACTGCTTCCTGGAGCACAACTGAAAAGCACAGAGTCCCACGAACGCACCACGGCTTCTGTCAACTTACCAACGTGCACTGCCCACTACCTTTGAGCAAAGGTGCACAGTGACCAGCTTTGTGAAGAACAAAACAAATTCCTTCTTTAGCTGTGGCAGAAAAGATGGGCCACCTTAAATCTTCAACCACTACTAAGTCAGGACTTCACAACATTCTTTTATTCTTGTGCTAAAGTAGAAAACTACCAGAAAGAAACATCGACTACTATACTGTATATGTTTTATTCTTGTGCTAAAGTAGAAAACTACCAGAAGGAAACACCGACTACTGTATATGTTTTATTCTTGTGCTAAAGTAGAAAACTACGAGAAGGAAACACCGACTACTATACTATATATGTTTTATTCTTGTGCTAAAGTAGAAAACTACCAGAAGAAAACACCGACTACTGTATATGTTTTATTCTTGTGCTAAAGTAGAAAACTACCAGAAGGAAACACCGACTACTATACTGTATATGTTTTATTCTTGTGCTAAAGTAGAAAACTACCAGAAGGAAACACCGACTACTATACTGTATATGTTTTATTCTTGTGGTAAAGTAGAAAACTACCAGAAGGAAACACCGACTACTATATATGTTTTATTGTTGTGCTAAAGTAGAAAACTACTAGAAGGAAACACCGACTACTATACTGTATATGTTTTATTCTCTTGGTAAAGTAGAACACTACCAGAAGAAAACACCGACTACTGTATATGTTTTATTTTTGTGCTAAAGTAGAAAACTACCAGAAGGAAACACCAACTACTGTATATGCTTTATTGTTGTGCTAAAGTAGAAAACTACCAGAAGGAAACACCAACTACTGTATATGCTTTATTGTTGTGCTAAAGTAGAAAACTACTAGAAGGAAACACCGACTACTATACTGTATATGTTTTATTCTTGTGCTAAAGTAGAAAACTACCAGAAGGAAACACTGACTACTGTATATGTTTTATTCTTGTGCTAAAGTAGAAAACTACCAGAAGGAAACACAGACTACTATACTGTATATGTTTTATTATTGTGGTAAAGTAGAAAACTACCAGAAGGAAACACTGACTACTATACTGTATATGTTTTATTGTTGTGGTAAAGTAGAAAACTACCAGAAGGAAACACAGACTACTAGGGATGATTTTTGATAAGAAATTATCGAGTTCAAACCCATTATGGAATCCTCTTATCAAACTGATTCCTTATCAATTCTCTTATCGAATCCAGATAGGTTGTTGTATATGGAAAAAAACACAATATTTGGTTTAACAAAAGCTCACTTTTATTTTATAAAATAAATCAATCAATCAATAAATAAATAAATATTGACTGTTACCCCCATAAAAAAAAAAAAAAAATATTGACTGTTGTTACCCAAAGTATATTAAGTGGGATTTTTCAGAAAAACAAATATATACAGTAACACAAATACAACCTGTCTCTGTGAGCACTATAGGTGCATAAATAATAATATAGTGTTAAATAAAATCAGTCCCTTGGGCACAAAACTGGACATAATACAGCTCTCCAAAAAGTGCACTTCTGCTGCTATTGGAACATACTAACTACACACACTATGACACTAAGAACATACTAACTACACACACAGGCAGACAGCTAACAAACAATCCAAGACGTCTAATAAAGTTCCAAAGCAGATTAATCCATTTAGGCTCTTTATTGTTGTTGATCTTGCTTTGTTTTTTCCTATCTTTACTTTTGTCTTGCACTGGACTGTTATCATTTTTTTTTTAAACTGAAATACACACAATGACAAATGTACAAGCTATGTGATTCAATGAACATACTGAAATGTAATACACAATATATAAATATTAGCTTTACACAAATATACAGTACTATCATCAAACAAATAATTCTGAGTATTGAAACTATTTCGATGGTGGAAATACACGACTGGCAGCCATTTTAAGTCCTCAAAACATCCATTGAAACAGTGCACAAAAAACGTTTTTCAATAAACATCTTAGTATCAAATTTAACCACTTTCCACCTAAATATTGAGATACATAAACAAGTTAAACAGTTTACTTACAGACTTATCTTTTCCAAGGCTTGTAAGAGCTAACACAACTTCTTATTGTCTCATGAACTTAACTGACGTCGCCAACCCGGAAGTGCCCAAACTAATGACGCGTAGTATTTTCATATCGCCACAAGGTGTCAGTAAGAGTCTACAATCAAATGGGCATAACATTGCCGTTCCACAGGGCATTTCCTGTGGGAAGGGATTTGTTTCCAGGGAATCGAATAAAGAACCAACTCTTTTTCTTTACTATAGTGGCCTCGATAACGGGAACCGGTTCTCAAAAAGGGATTTGAGTCCATGGAATCGGTTCTTTTCTTATCGAACAACCGGGATAACCGGTTTCGAACATCATCCCTACTGACGACTATATATGTTTTATTGTTTTGGTAAAGTAGAAAACTACCAGAAGGAAACACCGACTACTATATATGTTTTATTGTTGTGGTAAAGTAGAAACTACCAGAAAGAAACGCCGACTACTATACTGTATATGTTTTATTGTTGTGGTAAAGTAGAAAACTACCAGAAGGAAACACTGACTACTGTATATGTTTTATTCTTGTGGTGAAGTAGAAAAGTACCAGTAATATGTGTTTAAATATTTTACGTAATCAAGGTCTTGTTTGTAATCACTGCACTATATATGTATGTACTTTTATTTGTTATATTTTACTAAATCAATTGTTTGTAATTACTGCTCTATATTTGCCTCTGATTTTACTTTTGCTTTTTTGAATATAACAACAGGTTTGCTGTGGCGACCTGATTTCATAATATTACCTTCAATACTGAAGTCATTCTGCTCTTTACTGCAATATTTACTAGTTTAGTTTGGATTATTGCTGACATGTGCAGAAAAGGTGCAGCAAGGTTTTTTCAGACTGTGTGCCATCAAGGTTCTAGAGAACTGTTGACTACGTGCCATCAAGGTTCTAGAGGACTGGTGAATGTGTACCACCAAAGTGCTCGAGGGCTAATCCACAAAAATACAATAAAGTCATGATGACAATTTGAATAATCTACAAAAAATACAATGAAGTCATGATGACAACATGAATAATCCACAAAGGCTACAATGATGTCATGATAACAATTTGAATAATCCACAAATAATACAAAGATGTCATGATGACAATTTGAATAATCCACAAAAATACAATGAAGTCATGATGACAACATTAATAATCCACAAATAATACAATGATGTCACGATGACAACTTGAATAATCCACAGAGACTACAATGATATCATGATGACAACATGAATAATCCACAAAGAATACAATAAAGTCACAATGACAACATGACTAATCCACAAAGAATAAAATGAAGTCACGATGACAACATGAATAATCCACAAAGGCTACAATGATGTCATGATAACAACTTGAATAATCCACAAATAATACAATGAAGTCATGATGACAATTTGAATAATCCACAAAAACTACAATGAAGTCATGATGACAACATGAATAATCCACAAAGACTACAATGATGTCATGATGACAATTTGAATAATCCACAGAGACTGCAATGATGTCATGATGACAACATGAATAATCTACAAAGAATTTCAATAAAGTCACGATGACAACATGACTAATCCACAAAGAATAAAATGAAGTCACGATGACAACATGAATAATCCACAAAGACTACAATGAAGTCATGATGACAACATGAATAATCCACAAAGAATACAATGAAGTCATGGTGAAAACATGAATAATCCACAAAGAATGCAATGAAGTCACGATGACAACATGAATAATCCACAAAGACTACAATGAAGTCACGATGACAACATGACTAATCCACAAAGACTACAATGAAGTCATGATGACAACATGAATAATCCACAAAGACTACAATGAAGTCATGATCACAACAAGAATAATCCACAAAGTCTACAATGAAGTCATGATGACAACAAGAATAATCCACAAAGACTACAATGAAGTCACGATGACAACATGAATAATCCACAAAGACTACAATGATGTCATGATGACAACATGAATAATCCACAAAGACTACAATGATCTCATGATGACAACATGAATAATCCACAAAGACTACAATGATCTCATGATGACAACATGAATAATCCACAAAGACTACAATGATCTCATGATGACAACATGAATAATCCACAAAGACTACAATGATCTCATGATGACAACATGAATAATCCACAAAGACTACAATGATCTCATGATGACAACATGAATAATCCACAAAGACTACAATGATGTCATGATGACAACATGAATAATCCACAAAGACTACAATGATCTCATGATGACAACATGAATAATCCACAAAGACTACAATGATGTCATGATGACAACATGAATAATCCACAACGACTACAATGAAGGAATCTGTTCCCGCACATCGCGACCACTTCCCTGAAGACAGCAAGAAGTTGACTCGATGAAAGAATTACCGTGAGTACGGCTCTCTGCTCTTTGTATACTGTTCTCATGGACAGGTTGCCTCTGCTAGAAGGTTGTGTCCGCTAGTTAGAGGGTTAGAAGGTTAGTAATCTCATAACTTTAGATGTTGCGGACACATCTGCTAGCGTTAGCTGTCGCGAGCTAACTAGCCCAGCTTGTAGCAGCCCTAAGCGGCCTATAAGCAACGGTGCACCGGTTGAGACGCATAATATATTTAGTCCTTTAGCTAGTCCGACACCCCAGTCTACCGGGCACCACACTTTAGTCATAGGGGACTCCATCACCCGAAACATAAAGCTTAGCAAACCAGCCACAATTAAGTGTATTCCGGGGGCCAGAGCACCTGGCATTGAAGCTAATCTTAGGGAGCTAACTCGCAACAGGCCTAGTAGACACGTACGACAGGCTAATCACACCACTAGTTATGCGAACATAGTTGTACACGTTGGCTCCAATGACACTAGGATGAGACAGTCAGAGAAACATAGCCAGGACTTGTGATCTCGCTAGAAAGATGTCCAGGCATGGAGTGATTGTCTCTGGCCCCCTGCCTGCGAGAGGCAATGATGAGAGATATAGCAGATCTATACATCTACCTGCTGCATCATGCTCACTCTCACCTGGATGGTGGGAGGGGCACTGTGAGGATCAGGTGTTTGCAGTTCTATTGAGGTTCTATCTGTAAAGAAAGATGTTTGCAGTTCTATTGAGGTTCTATCTGTAAAGAAAGATGTTTGCAGTTCTATTGAGGTTCTATCTGTAAAGAAAGATGTTTGCAGTTCTATTGAGGTTCTATCTGTAAAGAAAGATGTTTGCAGTTCTATTGAGGTTCTATCTGTAAAGAAAGATGTTTGCAGTTCTATTGAGGTTCTATCTGTAAAGAAAGATGTTTGCAGTACTATTGAGGTTCTATCTGTAAAGAAAGATGTTTGCAGTACTATTGAGGTTCTATCTGTAAAGAAAGATGTTTGCAGTTCTATTGAGGTTCTATCTGTAAAGAAAGATGTTTGCAGTTCTATTGAGGTTCTATCTGTAAAGAAAGATGTTTGCAGTACTATTGAGGTTCTATCTGTAAAGAAAGATGTTTGCAGTTCTATTGAGGTTCTATCTGTAAAGAAAGATGTTTGCAGTTCTATTGAGGTTCTATCTGTAAAGAAAGATGTTTGCAGTTCTATTGAGGTTCTATCTGTAAAGAAAGATGTTTGCAGTTCTATTGAGGTTCTTCCACACAACAGGACACAGCCTTGCTGCACTAATTGATGACATTAGCAGCTAATTGCCGTCTTAATTCAATCAGACGCCATTAACAATGTTGGGAACAACCTCGCTCGCTCTTTGTGCTGTTTTGGCAAATTCCTCCGCCTGGATTTATAAGCTTTGCTGCGGGAAAGGTTGTAATATTTCACCATGAGAGGACTCGGGGGGTTGAAACGCAGCATCAGCATATATTGTAATTTCATTTTGATAAGGCCACGCTACAGGACTCGCTCGCATCGCCTCCCGTGTTATTTAGCAGCTTGCAGACACGCGGGCGCCACCATTAGCGGGGCTGCGCTAACGCTAACAGCGCCTTGCTAACACTGCGCTGAAGAAGGATAGCATCTGCAAATGAGGAGAGATATTCCACTCTGGGACGCGCTGATAACCTCCTCCAAGGCGCTCGACTTCCTGATGTTTGTCCTTTAGCTGCTTTCTATGCAAATTACAGCATATTAATATTCCTGTGTGTGTGTGTGTGTGTGTGTGTGTGTGTGTGTGTGTGTGTGTGTGTGTGTGTGTGTGTGTGTGTACCTTGTATTGCCTTGCCAGAAGCCGCCCTCAGAGTCATGTGACCAGGTCAAACGTCAGACGTTTCATTAGCGAGCGCAGCAGCTCCAACACGTGCGTGACACAAAGCAGGTGAGATAATATTCATTAGAGACGTGACAGGCCTGAACAGGCCCAGAGACAAAGGACTTTTTTTTTTTTTTTACAAGTCATCCATAACCACTTCAGCTTTAGCACACCTAAATATAAACCTAGCATGCAACGCTCTCTACTTCCTGCTCTGGAAGAACAAATGTTCACCAGATCAGAAGCTTGTGTGGGAAAATTTACAATCATCTAAAATGAATCATTCAAAATTGATTGAGATCGCCCTTAAGTACAAGTGCCTCAAAGGGCTTCACAAACCAAAACAAATCCTAGGATTTGAACCCACATCAGGGGGAACATAAAATCAACCCAATGGGAGAAGGAGAAGCCTTGAGAGGGAGCACACATGTGGGCAAACCAGACTGAAAGAGTTCACAGAGATTGTTAAATGCCAAGTGTTCATTTAGCTGCTGCGCAACATTTTTTCTATGTTTTAGATATAAAGAGGAGGTGCGACACAAGCTAGTGGTTTTACCATGAGGTCAGGCCGGAGGTTTGGTCTTTCGAGCAGAGGATGAATACCCACTTTTTTGAATGCTAGGGAACAGTGCCAGAGGAAAGTGATACGTTTATAATATTTAGCACTGATAGTCCTAATATTACAAACATTTCCTTGATAAGTTTCCCAGGAAGTGGGTGAAGTAAACATGTTGTTTGTTGTATCCCATTTATACGCCGTAGGAGTTCCTCTAATGTTATTTCATCAAAAATAGAGAAACTATTTTGGAGGACAATATCTGTCGTACATACATTTGTATCTGTGTTAATAAAACCCAGTTGTAGCTTTAATCTTCTTTCTAATGACTTCAATGTTCTTATTAAAGAAATTCATAAAGTCATCTGCCGAGTGGGTGGAGCTACTGGGAGGAGTCCCTTGTTGGGTTAGCGATGCTACTGTACTGAACAAATATTCAGGATCGTTTTTATTGAGGCGGACAAGAGTAGTAATTAGTTTTAGCTAAGGTAAGCATGCATTTATAAGTTATTAAACTATCACTCATTGCTTGATGGAAAACCTCAAGTTCAGTCGCCTGCCATTTGCGTTCCAGCTTTCTACATGATAGTTTAAGAGGTCTAGTTTTTTCTGTAAACCATGGGGTACGCCTTTTAGGGGCCGTTTTTAGCTTTAGCGGTGCTATACTATCAATGGTGTCGCGCAGGGCATCGTTAAAGTTCTTAGTGAGGTTATCGATAGAGCCCACATCATTTGGGAATGGTGCCATTACCGAAGGCAGTAGACCAGCAAGAGTCATCGTTGTGGCAGCATTAATGTTGTGGCTGCTAAAGCAGTTATTATCATTATTAGCTTGTTGACAATAAGTCAAAACTTAAAATTGTATAAGGTAATGATCAGACATCGCTTTAGTATACGGGAGTATCATAATTTTGGAGGTGGTGACACCCCGGAGAAGCACTAGATCTATCGTATTACCGTTGCGATGTGTGGGTTCATTTATTTTTTGTGTAAGACCACAGCTATCACTTATAGTCTGCAGCACCACACACGGAGAGTCTGATGGGGTATTCATATGGATATTAAAATCCTTCAATATAATTATATTATCTGCATGCTCAACTAAATCAGCAACAAACTCTGAAAATTCACTGATAAAGTCCGACTAGGGCTCAGGGGGGCCGTAGATAAGAGTCAGGTAGAGAGGCAGCGGTGCGACAGACCTCATAGTAAGCACCTCAAATGATTTATATTTAATACTTAGGTAAGGGCTATGGTTAAGGTTTTCATTGGATATGAGTGCGACCCCCCCCCCCCCACCCCCCCCCCCCCCCACCCTTTTTAAGGGGACGGGCAATACGTGCACTCGTATAGTTAGGATGAGATGCTTCGTTAAGCGGGAAAAAAACATCTGGTTTTAGCCAAGTTTAGCTTAGATCAATGATGTTCAGATTGTTGTTTCTATTGACCTCATGAACTAATAACGTTTTGTTAAGATTGTTGACTCTAATGACCTCATTAACTAATAATATTTTAGGAGACAATGATCTGATGTTTAAAAAGCCCATATTATAGGTAGTGGGCTGTTCTGAGGCATTTCTGTTAATGGTATCCGTAATAGTAATATTAATAACATTACATTTTCTTTGTGTAGTGGCCTTAAATCATTTTGATCACAGCCTAGAAATTGATATGATAGGGATCTTCAGATTGTTTGCTTGGTGCTGCGATAGATTGAAGGCGTCATCATTTTCCATCTCAGTAGAATGCATGTCCACCTTTAGCTCAGTCACTGCAGAAAAAACATGATGTGAGTTGTGTATTATTCTCGGAGAAATGCTATGTGTGCAGGGATTTTCCAGGCTGTTGTTTCATTTGTAGCCAGTTCAAATAGTCTGAATCTTTGTTAAAACAAAAAAAAAAACAGCAACACAAGATTACCTAGTTTATAAAATCCGCTTTGATGAGGTAGAGGGCAGCCGTGCGAGAGGAGGGCTCCGGTCAAACTTTTCATTTACTCTTTAAAGTCTAACTACTTTACGGTGTTTTTTCCTGGCTGACGCACACCCTTTTTTGTGCGAAATAGTGTGGTTATTGCGACATAATGAGCAACTCGAAGACAAAACCGACAACAACAACAACTCGAGCGTCTCAGCTAAGCTAGCTAACATGGCGGCCGCAGCAGCAGCTTCAGGGTCAGAAGACAAGAGAGCCGAACTCGAGGGTCAATGTGACCCAGTCACCAAGAACGACGTCGAGGCTCTCCTCAATAAACAGTGCGATAGCTTCAAGGCTGATATGGCTTTTCTGATTCAACAGTCCACTGAGTCCCTGAAGCAGTCAGTCCATTTATTAGGACAACAGGTGACGTCATTTAACAGCCGTCTGACTAAAACCGAAGTCACAGTGGGTGGAAACTTTGAAAAACTCACCGAGATGGAAGCCGCTGTGAAGTCTCTACAGTCCCAAACTACGGTGCTCCTGGAACGAGTGGACGACCTCGAGAACCGGTCCCGCCGCGCTAATCCCAGAGGGAAGCGAGAAAGAACAAGATCCGACCAAATTTGCGTCTGACTTACTAATGGCGATAACGGGTCCTGATGTTTTCAGCAGCCCACCGGAGATAGAGAGAGCTCACCGCTCCCTCGGTCCCAGACCACTAGATGCTGGCGCCGGAAAACCGCGGACTTTCATCGTTAAATTCCTCTGTTTCTAAGAGAAAGAAAAAGTCCTCAGATGGGCCAGACAACATCAATTGGATTACCGCGGCACCGAGCTGAGAGTTTACCCGGACATCAGCTCTGCTTTGGCCAAGAAACCAGCTGCTTTCAACCCCGTCAAAAATGCTCTCTACCTGAAAGGAATGAAATTCCGCTTGCTGCACCCCGCCCGTCTCCAGGTCTCCTTCAGAAATGAAAACTTGTACGGTCTGGTAAAACGTCTCTTGATAAAATCAAAGGGAATTGGGAAGAAGAGCTTGGCAGATCTATAGATGATGGAGATTGGGATTCTGCCTTAACCCGAATTAATAACAGTACATCCTGTTCAAGGCTTAATTTAATACAATTTAAGGTTGTCCATCGTATTTATTTCACTAATTCCAAACTCTCCAAAATATACTCCAATATCTGGGATACTTGTAACAGATGTTACATGTCACCTGCAAACACGACGCACATGTTTGGGTCTTGTCCCCATTTGCTGGATTATTGGACAACTATTTTCAAACACCTTGCTAAGGCATTGGATTTAAATCTGACACCATGTGCAGAAATGGCTATTTTTGGGACGGTATCAGATCCCCAAATAAGGAGAAAATTTAAGGATTGTATCGCCTTTGCATCCTTATTAGCACGTAGGAGAATTTTGCTGGAGTGGAAGTCACCAGTCTGCCCCAAAGCCTCCTTATGGCTTAAAGACCTTATGATGTATTTAGATCTGGAGAAAACAAAGTTCAATCTTAGGGGGGCACCTGGGAAGTTTGATTCTGTTTGGGGCTGTGTGGTTGACTACATAGCTAAATTAAAGACGCTACAGGACACATGAAAAGCTCACTTTTCATAAACCAGCTTCCTTTTTGTTTTTTTTTGTTTTTTATTTATATTTATTCCGGGTGTATATTTACTATCTGCCTATGTTGAGAAGAAAGTGATGTACTAATTATTTTCCATTTGTGACTGTACCTTTAACTTACTGTATGTAGGACCTGGGAGGGGGGGGGGGGGGGGGATATTATGTGTGTATGGGGTATGTGACCGCCATAACCACAACACCAGGGGGAGCTCCACTAACCACGTTAAACCCAGATTCCCATCTAACAAAGGTCTTAACTCATTCTCTTTCTATGCCACATCAATGTGGAATGCACTCCCAACAGGTATAAAAGAAAGTGCATCTCTATCCTCCTTCAAAACAACACTAAAACAACACGTCCAGGCAACTTCAACCCTCAACTAACACCCTCCCCCCTCCACATCCCACCTACCCGGATTGTAAATAACCAAATGTAAATAATCAAATGTATTTGTAATGTATATACTTGTTCTGGACTCACTATGTTCATTGCTTGCTGTACATATCCTACCAAGTCACACCTACACTGTTTCAATGTCCATTTCTCTGATGATGCAATTGTTGATGACTGAAGTGATGATAACAACCAAACCCTCCTCATCCCACCCCCCGGATTGTAAATAATGTCAATAATTCACTGTATATACTCTGATGATGAACTTGTGTGATGACTGTATTATGATGATAGTATATATTTGTACCATTAATTGATCCCAAATAAAGAAGTGTAAAAACTTATTGGGGTGTTACCATTTAGTGGTCAATAGTACGGAATATGGCTGATGGCTTCATCTGGCCAGGATCTTCAGCTCTCACTGGATCGGTTCGCAGCCGAGTGTGAAGCGACTGGGATGAGAATCAGCACCTCCAAGTCCGAGTCCATGGTTCTCGCCCGGAAAAGGGTGGAGTGCCATCTCCGGGTTGGGGAGGAGACCCTGCTCCAAGTGGAGGAGTTCAAGTACCTAGGAGTCTTGTTCACGAGTGAGGGAAAAGTGGATGGTGAGACGGACAGGCGGATCGGTGCGGCGTCTTCAGTAATGCGGACGCTGTATCGATCCGTTGTGGTGAAGAAGGAGCTGAGCCGGAAGGCAAAGCTCTCAATTTACCGGTCGATCTACGTTCCCATCCTCACCTATGGTCATGAGCTTTGGGTTATGACCGAAAGGACAAGATCACGGGTACAAGCGGCCCAAATGAGTTTCCTCCACCAAGTGGCGGGTCTCTCCCTTAGAGATAGGGTGAGAAGCTCTGTCATCCGGGAGGAGCTCAAAGTAAAGCCGCTGCTCCTCCACATGGAGAGGAGCCAGATGAGGTGGTTCGGGCATCTGGTCAGGATGCCACCCGAACGCCTCCCTCGGGCGGTGTTTAGGGCACGTCCAACCGGTAGGAGGCCACGGGGAAGACCCAGGACACGTTGGGAAGACTATGTCTCCCGGCTGGCCTGGGAACGCCTCGGGATCCCCCGGGAGGAGCTGGACGAAGTGGCTGGGGAGAGGAAAGTCTGGGCTTCCCTGCTTAGGCTGCTGCCCCCGCGACCCCACCTCGGATAAGCGGAAGAAGATGGATGGATGGATGGATGGATAGTACGGAATATGTACTGTACTGTGCAATCTACTAATAAAAGCTTCAATCAATCAATCAAAAACCTTGACAACAGAGATTAAAACGTACCTAAAAGTTTTCCAATAAAATAAACAAAGTGAACATTATTTGAAACATTTTACGTTTCTCTTGATTTGTGCCACCAACAAGAGCTAAGATAGGCCATGAAGGACAGTCCTGTTCAACCTTTCACATGCATTCTAGCATCTTCTGGACACTTTGATTACATCATCATGCCACGCACACACACACACGCGCACACAAACACACACACACACACACACACACACACACACACACACACACACACACACACACACACACACACACAAAAATACACGGTTAAGCTAATTGATGACTTCATGCAAGTTTCAATAATGTGTGTGTGTGTGTGTGTGTGTGTGTGTGTGTGTGTGTGTGTGTGTGTGTGTGTGTGTGTGTGTGTGTGTGTGTGTGCTTTGTGCATCAGTGTGCACGCGTATGTGTGTTATAATGAACATTGTTACAGGAGGAGATCATTTAAGGGCGATAATGATCCAGCAGCCAGACGGTTGCCATGGCGGCCATGACGGGCAAGAACTGCAGAATTGAGTCAGTCACCAAGCACGGCAGAACATATTTGATTTCATACTGAAACTTGTGTGAAACAATCACCAGAAGACAACATTTGGAAGATTATCAAGAGAACATTTGGACGTTCCCTAACAGTGAAAGTGTGATGTTCTGAATGATTGACAGGCGGACCTGAAAGGTCATCAGTGACTGATGAGCATCCAAATGGTTTTCCCTTCTTCTTACTGGAAGAGTCCAGCAAATAAAAAGTACAATCACTGCTGAATATTAAATCTTTACTAAGTTTCAACAACATGACAAGTCTTCATGGTGCAGGCCCACTGGACCAATAAAACCATAGGACAGCAACAAAAGAAGGAGGGTATCAGATATCAAATTCATCAGCCGAGACTGTAAGACCAGAAACGCCAACCTGTGTAGCACAAGAACCCTAAACTCAAGGTCACATATACCACTGCAGTGCTGGATCTGTACAAGATCCACAGGACTCCAAGAACCTTCATCAAGAACGCCATGAGACTGTGGAAGACCACCATGGAGGGTTGAGATCTCTGCTTTAAAAAAGAGTGTTCCAGAAGTTCAAAACAGTCCCAGGAACACATGATTCCTCTCAACGTCATGCAATGCAAAATGGCCAAAATCCATATCCTAACTCACCGCCATTTTTTAGACAAAAACTACGTTTTATTGGCCATTAGCAGATTTGAAAAAAAAAAAAAAATCACAAGATATTTTCCAAGATATGAATGTAGACTGGATGTGTGTGTTTAGTTGAGTAAAACTTCATACTAACCTTGACATACAAATGAGTGTAGACTGGATGTGTGTGTTTAGTTTAGTAAAACTTCATACTAACCTTGACATACATGTGAGTGTAGACTGGATGTGTGTGTTTAGTTTAGTAAAACTTCATACTAACCTTGACATACAAATGAGTGTAGACTGGATGTGTGTGTTTATGTAACGGTACAGCGGGAGAAACAGACGACACTGAGACAGTGGCGTCGTTAGCTGGCAGCGTGTTTATTGAAATAAAAACATGTATGTGAAGTGTGTACGTAATCCAAATGAATATGGTGTGACTACAGCATGTGTGGTAAGTATATGAGGGTTGTTACCAGGCAGTGTTGTAAGTGTGTGTTGAAATCAAGGCGGAAGTCCAGATAGGACAAGGCAGGCTCGGAAGTCCAGAGTTATGTTAATGTTACTACATGACATCATGTATATATTACATGTTATTATGAATGTTACTAGATACTACATATATACTTACATCATGTATATATTACATGTTATTATGAATGTTACTACATGACATATATACTTACATCATGTATATATTACATGTTATTATGAATGTTACTACATGACATATATACTTACATCATGTATATATTACATGTTATTATGAATGCTACTACATGACATATATACTTACATCATGTATATATTACATGTTATTATGAATGTTACTACATGACATATATACTTACATCATGTATATATTACATGTTATTATGAATGTTACTACATGACATATATACTTACATCATGTATATATTACATGTTATTATGAATGTTACTACATGACATATATACTTACATCATGTATATATTACATGTTATTATGAATGTTACTACATGACATATATACTTACATCATGTATATATTACATGTTATTATGAATGTTACTAGATACTACATATATACTTACATCATGTTAGGTCAGAGAAACAAAGAGGCTATATCATCCCTACAAGCTGTTTTGCAGGTTTCCCTGCTCTTCAGGGGATGTTATTGAAGTGTCTGTGGTTGTTACATATTTATAGGGTACATTACATGGGGGTGTGGCCATTGTTACACCATAATGCCTTGCTTCTGTGCCGGCATGATGAGACCAGTTGGTTGTGTTTGTTTAAAGTGGACATGCTGGGGTGGTATATAATAAACATGTTGGGGTGGTATATAATAAACATGTTGGGGTGGTATATAATAAACATGCTGGGGTGGTATATAATAAACATGTTGGGGTGGTATATAATAAACATGCTGGGGTGGTATATAATAAACATGTTGGGGTGGTATATAATAAACATGTTGGGGTGGTATATAATCAACATGTTGGGGTGGTATATAATCAACATGTTGGGGTGGTATATATTAAACATGCTGGGGTGGTATATAATAAACATGTTGGGGTGGTATATAATAAACATGTTGGGGTGGTATATAATAAACATGTTGGGGTGGTATATAATCAACATGTTGGGGTGGTATATAATAAACATGTTGGGGTGGTATATATTAAACATGCTGGGGTGGTATATAATAAACATGTTGGGGTGGTATATAATAAACATGTTGGGATGGTATATAATAAACATGTTGGGGTGGTATATAATAAACATGTTGGGGTGGTATATAATAAACATGTTGGGGTGGTATATAATAAACATGTTGGGGTGGTATATAATAAACATGTTGGGGTGGTATATAATAAACATGTTGGGGTGGTAAATAATAAACATGTTGGGGTGGTATATAATAAAAACATTTTCTTTCAGGCACAGGTGACATGTTTTAGCTGCAGTGTTGTATGGTGAGCTAGATGTGACAATTTGCCATGTAATAGCATGATCAATGTTATAGTCTTTAAGAGTCCAGATGTAGTTACTCAGCTCTGTAGAGTTGTTGAGTTGGGCCTACAGAATGATGCTGTGTGATTGTTATAAGGGGTTTTAAAGGTGTTTTCTGTGAGTCCAATGTATGTCTCTGTGTTTGACTTTTCCTTGCGGGTGATGCTGGCTTGGTAAACAACTGAAGTTTTTAAACAGTTTCTGTTATGTGGGCAGTTAAGCCTTTGTCTGCAATTGCAGCTATCTGTGGAGTTAGAGTCGTTAGCGATTGCTTGTCTGTGTGTGCTCAGAATCTTTTTGTTGTGTGAGTCAATGCTTTGTTTGATATTCATCATTAAGTTAACCATGTGTTTTTATCCAATGCACTAATCATGAGTTCTAACCATGTTTTACAATCATGTGTTCTATTGTTTTGTTGTAATCATGGCTTCCAGTCATTTGTATACATTTTGGGTCCTAATAATTGTTTATAATCACATGTTCTAACCATGTGTTCTAATCATGTGTTCTAACCAGTATTTTATTGTTTTGTTGTAATCATATGTTCCAATCATGTGTTCTATTTTTGGGTCCTAATCATTGGTTCTAATCACATGTTCTAACCTTGTGTTCTAATCATGTGTTCTGATGTTTTGTTGTAATCATGTGTTCCAGTCATTTGTTCTAAATTTGGTTCCTAATCTTTGGTTCTAATTAATTACCTGCTCTCACCATGTGTTCTAATATTTTGATGTGTTCCAATAATTTGTTCTAATCAACTTTTCTATTAACATGGTCCAATAATTGGTTCTAATCGTGTGTTCTCATGTTGTGTTCTGATCAACTGTTCTATTACCATGTTCCTATCGTGTGTTCTAATCATGTGTTCTAATGTGTTGTATTCATATGTTCCAATAATTTGTTCTAATCAACTGTTCTATTAACATGTTCCAATAATGTGTTCTAATCGTGTGTTCCCATGTTGTGTTCTAATTTTGGGTTCTTATCAACTGTTCTATTAACATGTTCCTATTGTGTGTTCTAATGTTGTGTTGTAATCATGTGTTCTAACCACACGTTCTATCAATTACACTAATCATGTGTTCCAACCATGTTTTGAAACCACATGTGCTAATCCGGTGTTCTATGCGTGTTTGAAATGAAATACTGCATCATACTAGAACTACTAAGTTCTTGCAGGGATGTTACTTCCAATAGTAGGTCAGACATGATAGAATCATGGCGTCTGTACACAAATAACTTCACTGAAAGAGAAAGCTCATTAACTCAACGTTTGAGATGCTTTCTTTCCAAACCTTGTTTCTGAAGTTGCTGGTTTATTTCTTTAAACATACCCTAACCCTGTACATTTAAAAACACCCTAACCCTAACCCTGTACATTTAAAAACACCCTAACCCTAACCCTGTACATTTAAAATCACTCTAACCCTAACCCTGTACATTTAAAATCACCCTAACCCTAACCCTGTTCATTTAAAAACACCCTAACCCGCAATCAAAACCTCTGCTGTTTCCATTTCTAATACTAATACTTCTCACTTAGTGTCATGGCACGGGCTCGAACTCGCTTTTCCCCGGCAGCTGGGTCTTCCAGCACCTTCGCTGGCAGCGCGCCGAGACACGCCCCTACTCGCGTCTCGCCCACATACCGGCAAGGCTGTGGGCGATCAGCAATCTGCACACCTGGAGCTGATGATTAGACCTGCCTTCATAAGCCTGCACAACCTGCCGGCCCTCGCCAGAATGTAACCTTCTATTGATGTCCCGTAAGCGATCGTCGTGCTTTATGCAATCTTCCTCTCTCTGTGTTTTTCTTCCCCGTCATTTTTGATTGTCTCGTGTCCTGTTGATCCATCTGCAGACCTACGTTCCCGCGTTGATGTTGCTGTGTGTCTCGTCATTCCTTGTCCCCCCGTTTCCCTGACTGCCTCTTGGATCTCGACCCCCTCTCGCATGGACATGGACCTCCTACACCTCGCCATTCGCTCTGACCATCTGCCTGCCCCACGGACTGCCTTCATGCCTTGTTCCTCCTCTCGAGTCAACACTTCTGGTAAACACTCAGCAATTAATTCCTACACATAGTCTTACACCATACACACTCTTGGATTTTGTCACACACCATTCTCTAGTTCCATCCATCCATCCATTTTCTACCGCTTATTCCCTTTTGGAGTCGCGGGGGGCGCTGGAGCCTATCTCAGCTACAATCGGGCGGAAGGCGGCGTACACCCTGGACAAGTCGCCACCTCATCGCAGGGCCAACACAGATAGACAGACAACATTCACACTCACCTTCACACACTAGGGACCATTTAGTGTTGCCAATCAACTTATCCCCAGGTGCATGTCTTTGGAGGTGGGAGGGGCCCATCCCCAGGTGCATGTCTTTGGAGGTGGGAGGAAGCCGGAGTACCCGGAGGGAACCCACGCAGTCACGGGGAGAACATGCAAACTCCACACAGAAAGATCCCGAGCCCGGGATTGAACCCAAGACTACTCAGGACCTTCGTATTGTGAGGCAGATGCACTAACCCCTCTGCCACCTTGAAGCCATTCTCTAGTTAATTTAATTATCTTGTTCATCTTTCTGTGTGGAGTTTGCATGTTCTCCCCGTGACTGCGTGGGTTCCCTCCGGGTACTCCGGCTTCCTCCCACCTTCAAAGACATGCACCTGGGGATAGGTTGATTGGCAACACTAAATTGGCCCTAGTGTGTGAATGTGAGTGTGAATGTTGTCTATCAGTGTTGGCCCTGCGATGATGTAGCGACTTGTCCAGGGTGTACGCCGCCTTCCGCCCGATTGTAGCTGAGATAGGCTCCAGCGCCCCCCGCGACCCCGAAGGGAATAAGCGGTAGAAAATGGATGGGATGGATGGATTATTTATCATATTGTTTATATATACATATAATAAATACATAGAGCAATATTGCCCCCTTGTGGTTCTGTGTTGTCACAACTCCCTCCTTCATCCATAACACTTAGTGTACCTTGAAAACTAGAACAATGGCCGAAGCAAACTCAGCCTGTTTCAGAGGGGTTCAAAACGTCAGAAAGAAGCCTGAAAACGAATTCAAACTTTGCTTATTGTTATTTTTATTTGAAATGAGTTCTGCATTTTGTTTCCCACTTCTGACTCGGCCATCTTTGAGTCACTAATGTTGTGTCATGAAATATATTGCTCTCTTGAAAGACAACTAATTCCAATGTTTGAGTGTGCATGAGTGCACACACCAGGACTCGTGCGCAAGCCGTCAGACACGTGAAACTTTGGTGTAACAAGCTCGTTGTTGCTAATTATGGAAGTGATGAGTTGTCGCTAATCATGGAAGTGATGAGTCGCAGACAACACACAACAGGAACATTGTTGCAAACACTTTCTTTTTTTAATGCTGCAGTAGAAAAGAAGGTTATAATATTGTGAGTTTGGTGTACAACAGCAAGAAAGGTATGTGCTCTTACATGCTCAATTCACAGCTCATTAGCACAAGTAACCATGATGACCATTTATAGCCCCGCCCAGAAGGTTAAAGCTGTAGTGTGGCGTCATAAGAAGAGAAAAAGTGCTTATAAATAACAATGTTCATCTTTTCCATGTGTAAAAAAACTCTTCAACGCTTGAAGCACACCTTTTTTTTCAAGTCATACTTTTTTTGCTACATGGCATTTTTTGTATCAATTGATGAAATAACACACGTATAAAAGTTCTTGTGCAAAACAACGTCATTAATATACCAGCAGTCTTTTCTTTAAATAACAAATATAGAAAGCATAATTTAGACAGGAAATACTTCATATTTCAAGTACATATTTTACACAGACCTGAATCAAAAGAGGTTCCTGATTTTGTTTTCTTTTTTAAGCATGAACCTTAAGACCAAAAATTGACAATGAATCTGGAAAAAAAAACTCAACATTTTCCGTTGCAGCTTGAACCGCGTGGTCATGAAAGTTTGCCTTTAAGTGCTTTGACCAATCAGAGGGTTCATCAATATCCCATCTCAGGGCGGTCAATCCTTCAATGGCACAGATGGCTTTCTGCTCACCTTCTGGAACCACAACTACTGGTATTTGTTGGAGGTTAAACAAGACTCCAACAAGTACCAGGAGTTAGAAACATTCTGCTCACCTTCTGGGACCAGAACTCCTGGTATTTGTTGGAGGTTAAACAAGACTCCAACAAGTACCAGGAGTTAGAAACATTCTGCTCACCTTCTGGGACTAGAATGTTTCTAACACCTGGTATTTGTTGGAGGTTAAACAAGTCTCCAACAAGTACCAGGAGTTAGAAACATTCTGCTCACAGAAGGTGAGCAGAAAGCCATTTGTTTACAACTGAATGGAATGCTAGTGCGGGGGATTCTGACTATTTTGGACTGGTAGTAGTCCATCCACAGCCATGGTTCTGCCACACAATACCTCAATGCTAATGAGGGGAAGTTACACTTTGACTGTCGTTGGCGTTGACAATAAGATTAATTTTTTGCATCTCAACAGTTGGTTTTCTCACTACAATTGGGTGAAACCATCCTTGCCAAGGCACACCCTCCTGTTTTGTAGAGTATAAATGTTAGGGGTTTTGGCACCAACCGTTTGGACTAGAAGTGATCAATTTCAGTTTAAGATTAAATGTGACCAATCTAAGTCTAAGACTCGATGTGACCAATCTAAGTCTAAGACTAGATGTAACAATCTAAGTCTAAGACTAGATGTGACCAATCTAAGTCTAAGACTAGATGTGACCAATCTAAGACTAGATGTGACCAATCTAAGTCTAAGACTAGATGTGACCAATCTAAGTCTAAGACTAGATGTGACCAATCTAAGTCTAAGACTAGATGTGACCAATCTAAGTCTAAGATTAGCTGTGACCAATCTAAGTCTAAGACTAGATGTGACCAATCTAAGTCTAAGATTAGCTGTGACCATTCTAAGTCTAAGACTAGATGTGACCAATCTAGATGTGACCGATCTAATTATAAGACTACATGTGACCAATCTAAGTCTAAGATCATGAACTGATGAAGTCTACTAGGATGAGAGAATAAAGGTCTTCTAGTACAAATCAAACAGTCCAGTTGTGATGATGGAAGGCCCTTAGAAGACAAGGACCTGATGAATGAGAACCTTCATAGGTATCAATATGTAATCAATATTTGGCATTTCATGTTTCAAGCTGCTGTGTGCCACGCTGACACAGGTCCAACTTCTTGGTTCAACCATATCAGCCAACAGGTATGAAGTAGAAGGGCAGTGTTTGAAAGAGGAGGACTTGAACAGGAATGTAACATCGTTCATTTGAAGATTTGCTTCAAGGTGTTCTTGTTTTTGCTGGAGGATTTCTTGTGTCCGCACTAACACGATATTGTCATAAAATGGTGAGACCATCACAAGCAGCATTCCTTCCAGAACAATCTGCCACGTAAACGTTTTGTCCGAGCAGAAGCAGCTGACTTGGTGGCGTGAAAAGATTGTGAAATATTAGATGAAATGCACAAAGTACAAAAGCAGTGAAGTGATCAGGTTGTGTAAATGGTAAATAAAAAGAGAATACAACTTATATTCAATTGAATAGACTGCAAAGACAAGATATTTCATGTTCACACTGACAAACTTTGTTATTTTTTGCAAATAATCATGAACTTTGAATTTAATGGCAGCATCGCATTGCAAAAAAGGCATTTTTACCAGTGTGTTACATGGCCTTTCCTTTTAACAACACTCAGTAAAGGTTTGGGAACTGAGGAGACACATTTTTGAAGTGGAATTCTTTCCCATTCTTGCTTGATGTACAGCTTAAGTTGTTCAACAGTCTCCCTTCTCATATTTTAGCCTTCACACATTTTCAATGTCTGCACTACAGGCAGGCCAGTCTAGTACCCGCACTCTTTTACTATGAAGCCATGTGGCTTGGCATTGTCTTGCTGAAATAAGCAGGGGCGTCCATGATAACGATGGCAACATATGTTGCTCCAAAACCTGTATGTACCTTCTGATGGTGGGAGCTGCCATGCAAGGCCCTAACCGCAACCCATCAGGAGCAAGGGTGACGTGTCTTGCTCAAGAACACAATGAACATGACGAAGTTGGTAGAAGGTGGGAATCGAACCAGGAACCCTCAGGTTGCTGGCACGGCCACTCTCCAGATTCTCTCAACCTTTTGATGATATTACGGAGCATAGATGGTTAAATCCCTAAATTCCTTGCAATAGCTGCTTGAGAAATGTTGTTGTTGACAAAGTGGTGACCCTCGCCCCGTCCTTGTTTGTGAATGACTGAGCATTTCATGGAAGCTACTTTTATAGCCAATCATGGCACCCACCTGTTCCCAATTAGCCTGTTCACCTGTGGGATGTTCCAAATAAGTCTTTGATGAGCATTCCTCAACTTTCTCACTCTTTTTTGCCACTTCCATCCATTTTCTACCACATGTCCCTTTTGGGGTCACGGGGGGTGCTGGAGCCTATCCCAGCTGCACATGGGCAGAAGGCGGAGTACACCCTGGACAAGTGGGCACCTCATCACAGGGCCAACACAGATAGACAGACAACATGAACACTCACATTCATTCACTAGGGCCAATTTAGTGTCGCCAATCAACCAATCCCCAGGTGCATCTTTTTGGAGGTGGGAGGGGCCTATCCCCAGGTGCATGTCTTAGGAGGTGGGTGGAGCCTATCTCCAGGTGCAGGTGTTTGGAGGTGGGAGCAACCCACTGCGTCACGGGGAGAACATGCAAACTCCACACAGAAAGATCCCGAGCCAAGGATCGAACCCAGGACCTTCGTATTGTGAGGCACATGTACAAAGCCCTGGGCCACCGTGCTGTCCCTTTTTTGCCACTTTTGCCAGCTTTTTTGAAACATGTTGCAGGCATCAAATTCCAAATGAGCTAATATTTGCAAACAATAAGAAAGTTTGTCAGTGTGAACATGAAATATCTTGTCTTTGCAGTCTATTCAATTGAATATAAGTTGAAAAAGATTTGTTGTATTCTCTTTTTATTGACCATTTACACAACTTCACTGCTTTTGGCTTTTGTATATTAAAATGAGGTAATGTTGACCTTTCAAGTCAGCGCACACTCAAAGTGAATCTTATGACACAAAGTGTGTGTTCTTTCATTCAGGCAATGTTTCCAAAGCTGAATTGTTCAACCATCATGGTGTAGTTTAGTAAGAGTGGAACGACCTCATGTGCTTCCAGGATTGTTGCTGAATTGACTAAAATACTTTTGAGTGATTGACTGTTGTTGTTGTTGTTTTGTCAGAGAAGAACTTAGAAGTTCATGACATTCAGCAGCTTGAACAAAATCAATTCAAGTCTTATGGCCACGCTAAATATGGACGTCAATCCTAAACATAGGACAGTTGTCACAGTACAACAATTTTACCACAATAACGTTGTAATATTACGACCAGGAACTTACACTTAAAAGTTTACGCTTTAGTATAATTTCTCAAAAAAGTAAAATAGTCGTGTTTTCTTATTTACTCATGAAAATGATTTGTTCTTGAAACATTTGTAAAATATTTGTTTCTTTCAAATGTAAGTTTTTTTTGTTCAGTGTGTCCTTGATTTGTATTCTTTGTGGGGAAGGGAATTGAACAGGAGCCTGCATGCATGTTCTCACATTCTGGCGATGTGGATTTAGGAGGTACAGTATAGCAAAACTGTCATTTACACAAAATACAAGCTTTATATCTCATATCTCAGGCTCAAACTTTCCCCACGGCCACAAACCGTTGCTGTGTGTGGTTCTGTTGCTCTTCTGGTCTGTTCAGAACGAGTAACGTTCCGTTAAAGCCGGTAATCCTTTGCTACTGCTTGTCCAGCTCGCACACGTACATGAGGTGGTCCTCTGGGGACTTCCCGTGAGTCTTGCTCAGGTGGAGCTTAACAGCATGCTTGCTGGCAAAAGTCCGGTTGCAAAGTTTGCACTGGTGCACGGCGGCACCACTGTCCTCGTCATTGTTGGGGGAGGGTGAGGCCGAGTCAGCCGAGGGCAGAGAGGTGGGCAGAGATGATGGCAACGAGATGGGAAAGGACGGAGTCTGGGACGTGGGCAAAGAGGAGGGAAGCGGGTGGCTGGAAGGATGGAGGCTGGACAGCAGTTTTTCAGAGAGTCCTTTGATGTGGCGCTGGTGCTGGTGGCTAATCTGACAAAGCAGCTGCTCCCCAGACATCTTGGGAAGGTCTCTCAGTCGGAAGCCAAGGTGGGACTCCAAGTGGCTGACGTAGGTGGACGGTGAGCGGATCTGCGAGGCACAGTCGCTGCAGAAGAACACCGGATGACCTGAATCTAAGTTCTTTAAGAACTTGGTGCCACCGGTTCTTCTCAGCTGGTACTTGACATTGGCCAACCAGTGGGATATTGTGGTCATAGAGAGTCCAGTGAAGCGGGAGATGTGCATCCTCTCTTGTGGGCTGAGGTCTGCCATCACATACTTGCTATCAGTTGTTTGTCTCAGGCTGGAGGCAAACTGGGCTTGCAGGATGAGGAGATGCTGAGGATTCCAATTGGATTGGCGGCCTTTGCGCTTCTGAGCAGGGGAGCTCTCCTCCCCCTCCTCCTGAGTAGCACCTTCAATGTCGGAGCGCTCGGACAAGCTAGTGGGCGTGGAAGCCTTGGAGACCACCTGGCTCTCTGTCAGGTTCCTCAGCATGTCGGAAATGTCTGACAGGGCGTTTTCTCTCAGGGGGGACGTGGACATGAATGAAGCGACAGCAGCTGAAGCTTTGGACATGGTGACTGCAGAGGAGGGGGACACCGAGATGGTAGAACTGCCATTTTTGTCAGCATGCTTGCCTTTGGTAAGATCTATTGGTTGGTCGTTGCTGGGGTGCTGCTGGTAGAAGTAGCAGTCCAGGTGGTCGCTGCTGGACTTTTTGATCTGCGCAGGTGGGGTGGAGGCTGTCACCGCTGCCTTCTCCGCTAAATTGTTGCTCATCTTGAACAACATGCTCATCGGGTCGAGAGAGGGTAGAGCGGGCTTGGCCGCCTTCCCCAGATGTGCATTCATGACTGACTTCAGCGCGCTCAGAGGGTTGATGAATGGCTGCTCTGGAGGCAGATGGTCGGTTATGACGGCAGTGCTGCCGCATATTGACCCTGGCTGCGGTGAGGTTGCTGTCGATTCGACACCATTCTCCATGAATTCTGTCATGCTACTATCCTCATTTGTTTCTTGGTGATTTGTTCCATAGACATCATCAGTAATGGGTCTAAACAAACTGCCAGGGATTTTACAGCTTTCTGCTTTATTGTCTCTGGGAGACTCGCCCCTGGTGTCTCCTGCCTCACTGCTGCAGGGTGAGGGTGTGGTTCTCATAGGAGATGACCTCAGAACATCCCTAGGCTCCCTCATTTTCTCTTCTACTTTTGCCACTTTCTCTGTCACTTTCTTGACTAGCTCCTCCATGGCATGGAAGTTGTTTTTGGACAGAAGAGACTTTTGGCGGATCGGTGGCGAAATCAATGACTGGCTCTTGGCGGCGGCAGAGATAATTTCTGCTCCCGGGAACGTGAATTTCAAAGGGAAATTTTTCCCAGAGTTACCGAGGGACAACTTCATTATATTGGGGAGCTGATAGGCAGCGTGTATGCTGGGATATCCCCCCCAGCTCGGCGCTCCCTTCTGGGCTTTGCTGATGGCTGAAGTCACCGTGTTCTCTAACGACTTGAGGATGTCTAGACCTCCTTTGGGACTATCATCCAGGTCTTCCTCAGTCAGATATGTGTATTTTGAAGAAATGTCAAACTTCTCCTCAGGCTCATCTTCATCTCCTGACATTTTGTCCCAGCTCACATGATTACTGTTGTTGACGATAACTTCTTTAGTGCATTCCTCTTCCTTGTCTTCTGTTTTTATCTCCACTGCCATGGCGGTGGGTGGAATACTGGTTGGAGGATGTACCGAGGCAGGTGGTGGAGAGAACGTTGTAGCAGCCAGAGGAACTGACTGAAACTTCTCCTCTGCTGTGGAGTTAGATATTGGCACTAGACTGGCAGCCTCTATAATGGGTTTGCCCTTTTTGATAGCAGAGTTGGTGACTTTGATGAAGTGTCCGGTCACCATCATGTGGGCGGTCAGATCTTGCAGTGTATCATGAGAGCTGCCACACTCCATGCATTTGAGGATTTGTGACTTCCTGGACTCGAACTGCCAGGAGTAGCTGGCGCCATTCTGATGTCCGTAGCGGTTGTTGGCTGTAATGTATGGGTTGTTGGCCTTCTGGAGCATGTCAGACTCAGCAAGGGAGGTTGGCTTAGGTGTGGCTTCGCCATTTGAGTCCGGTGAGCTGGGTATGTCCAATTCGATAGGGGTTCTTTTTCGAGCTGAGGAGAAAATCTTGGCTGCCACTGGCGTCACAGGCTCTTTCAGAGGCACTTTTTGGTAGTGTTTGGTCTTGATCATGTGGACACTTAAGTCCTGAAGGGATTCAAATGAGTGTCCACAGTACATGCACTTCAGAACTTTCTGTGCATCCTCCTTCCCTTCCATCTCCAGCAAGGAGCGCTTCCTCGGTTTTGACCACCGCTTTGTGTTCTCCCTGTCTGTCTCGTGGTTATCATCTCTGTAGTGACCAGTCTCGTTCATGTGCACCGTTAGGTCCACTAGCGTGTCGTATGCAGCGCTGCAGTCCTTGCAGCGGAATTTACTAGCACCAGTGAATATGGAACCGTACAACTTAGAGCTCTGGCGGTACAGCTGTACGGTGCTAAAGAGGCTGGGTTCTGTAGATGGCGTTGACACAGCTACAACGGGATGCCGAGCCATGGCTAGTCGGTTATGGTGGTTCTGTGAGGCTTGCTGGAACGTCTTGGCAATAGCAGTCTGGTGCCAGTCATAGCCTCCGCTTCCACAGCTACTGTTGCTGCTGCTGCTACTACTGTTGCTGTGACTTCGAGGAGGTTTCTCTACCGACGGTTGGCTCAGATTCAGGTTAAGAGTAGACCAGTAGGAATTATTTAGGAAGGATGTGTAAATTGCCTTCATCTTTTCCAGGCTATCAGCCACAGACCCAGCGGCGGAAAGTACAGCGTCGTCTCCACTTAGTGTCGCAGCATTGTCTGCGGCGGCCATGAAGGTCGACGACAGGGAAAGAGTGTTTGTGGGATCTTTAAAAAGGAGAAGGTCATCTTCAGTTATAAGGGGCGGGCTCTCAAAGTCAGACATCCTGTCACTGGATTCGCTCAGGTGGGACTCACTGTCCAGCTCCTGACCAGAAAAGTCAGCCGTGTTGGGAGAGTCGTGGAAGTCGGCCGACCCCGGCCTGTCCTTCAGGAGCATGTCTTTGTCATGACAGAGGAACTTGGCGGCAGGCTCCTCCCCTTCCTGGAATGATTCCGCTCCATCAAGGTCCTCGTCAAGCAGAGCTGCTTCCTTCTCGTCTTCAGGGACATATGCTGCTTAAAAGATGAGAAGAAAGAGAGAGGAACATTTGTTTAAAGCACTTTAACAGCAGATGAAAAGATGCAAATTCTCTAAAAAGGACTTTTTCCTGAAGTCATCACACACTGATTACATCCTGTCACAAACGCTTATGGAGAGTCTGTTCCCTTACTTGCACTGATACTGCTGGAATAAAGTCTTTGTTCCACACAAATGAGCGGCAGTGAGAGAACAGAGGAAGTGGCGGGGGATGGCGGAGGGGCGGGGGGTGCTCTTCAGACATAACTTGCCACCTTATTCTTCTCAAGGGGTAACAGCTTGAAATTAAAACTAAATTTGAAATTAATGAAGCACATTGCGGCGGTGGCATTCGTTTCAGAAGTAATAAATTACTTGTATCAACCTCGGAGACAGCACTTCCTGTCTGTCAATTAAAATGTCCGACGCCTCTAATGCTTCCCCGAACAGACACCCTCGCCGTTTAAATTAAGCGTGCCTTCTCACTCATTACGCCGCTCAGCCCTCGCCTCCTCGTAAATAAAAATGAATGTATGTGCAACAAATCTCTCCCCGCAAAAAGCATTTGCTTCAATTACCAGAGATTACAACAACTTTAGCGTTATTATTTCCAGTGAATGCGGGCTTCAGGCATTCAATTGCCATTACAATCCCTCCAGCTTAAGAACAATGCCATGGAAAAGTGAATGGAGGCAAATGAAAGTCCATTTGTGCACCTATGAAGTGATATTTTGGGTCTTTGAGCTGTGCATCCAATAAACGGATAAAAGAATATCTGCTGATGTTTGGTGATGAAAAGCTGCTTGAAGAGCAACAACAAGCGCACGCAATCTTCTTCATCGTTTGGCAAACAACAAGTCTTTGTGTTGAGCTCCATGATACAATTTAAAACACATGAGTGTGGCCTGCTGGCAGGGCCGGCCCGTGGCATAGGCCGTATAGGCAAATGCTAAGGGCGCCGTCCATCAGGGGGCGCCACGCCAGTGCCACAAATGGAGAGAAAAAAAGAAAAGAAAAAAAAGTTGGTACTATTATTTCTAAATACAAAAAATAATCCCACGTTAATTAAAATGCAAAGTAAAGCCTATTTAATAGAAATATTATTTGTTACCACATTCAAATTAAATCAAATCAACTTTATTTATAGAGCACATTTAAAATGTATCACAGGGGTAGCCAAAGTGCTGTACAATGAACAGGTTAAAAGATAAAACGAGTACCGAGCAAACACAACACAACACAAACAGAACACGATAAAAAATAAATAATTAAAATAGAATTAATAAAAACATAAAAACATAAAAACAGGATCACAGCAGGTGTATTATGGGGCGCCATTGCAGGATGGATATCACTCAGTGTTAAAAGCCATGGAATAAAAGTATGTTTTTAAGAGAGATTTAAAAACAGGAAGAGAGGAGGCTTGTCTAACACTCAGGGGTAGGTCGTTCCAGAGCTTGGGAGCAGCAACGGCGAAAGCTCTGTCACCTCTAAGCTTCAGCCTTGTGTCAGGGACCGTCAACAGCAGCTGATCGGCTGATCTTAAGGATCGGGTGGGGCAGTAAGGCTGAAGGAGGTCGGAGAGATAGGTTGGCGCGAGGTTGTTTAGACATTTAAAAACAAATAAAAGGAGTTTAAAATGTATTCGGTAACGCACAGGGAGCCAGTGAAGGGACGCTAAAATAGGGGTGATGTGCTCACGTCTGCGGGTCTGTGTTAGCAGACGAGCAGCAGAGTTCTGCACGAGCTGCAGGCGGGCGAGGGAGGCCTGGCTAATGCCAACATACAGGGCATTACAATAATCAAGACCAGTCGAGATAAAAGCGTGGATTAATTTCTCAAGATCATGTCTTGATAGAAGCGGTTTCACTTTCGCTTTTTGGCGTAATTGATAAAAGCTTTTTTGAACGACGCTGCTGATTTGTTTTTCGAATTTAAAATCTGAGTCAAACTTTACCCCCAGGTTTGTGACAGAGTCGCTGAGATACGTCATTACGCCCCCTCACCCCCTCCCTCTCCCCCCTCACGGTGCGCCCCCTCCCTTCCCGTATCATGACTCTTTTTGGACGTCACCACATCAAAAAATCAACACAAGATGTCAAAACGGCCAAAACTGTCAGGTGCCCAGGGAAGAAAAAAGAGAAAAGAAGAGGAGGAGAAACGAGAAAAGACAGAGGTAGCAGGTAGGTAACATGAAATTATTTGTCTGTTACAGAATGTGATAGTAACCCGGCTTTTTAGCATTAAGCTAATGTCACATGATTCGGCAATTGCTAATCAATAAATAGCTAGTTCTGTTTTAACGTCGGGTTAATATTGTGGAGGGGGCTAAATTGTTATGGAAAATAATAATAATGTAACCTTAGGTAATTACAGTACTCCCACCTTACATTTTTCAGGGACATTTGTATTAGATCTTTTAAGCAGCTGTTTTTTGTTTACATTGTTATTGCCTTCTGGTTAGCTATATTTGCCCTGCAGGTAATAGTCACTTTTCCACCCCTTTATATATTAGGTATAGTTGTAAGTAAAAAAAAAAGGTCAAAGACAAAGCTATTCGGTTTCTTGTGAGTATATACACTTCACTGCCGATGTGGGGGGGCGCCACCTAAAATCTTGCCTAGGGCGCCAGATTGGTTAGGGCCGGGCCTGCCTGCTGGTAACACATATTTACAACCTGATGTCATCATTTCAAGTCACCTGGAGAATTATAGATGAAGACAAAAGCAGCATTTTGGCAAAACACTCCACTTTGGTGATTATCAGCGCCTGGCGATGATACAACTGCACTGTGAGGGAGAAAGCTTGTCACGTAGCAGCAGAAACATCCCACACAGCATGTTGTAGTGTTCATGCCATGAAGAAGAGGACTTCTGAAGTCTTCTCCACTGGTCTGAGACCTTCCAACATGTAGAGAACTGTGCAACATGTAGAGAATTGTGCAACATGCTGAGACTTTCCTGCACTGAAATGCTAAAATGTTGTGTGTTTCAAAATATCAGCAGAATGATGACTGTGAGAAGGCTTCTGTTTCTGCTGATGAATGGAATATGAAAGCATTATTTTATGACATAATGTTTGATGTTGTATAATTTGATGAAGTTATATAGTTGAACGGTCTCAGGACAACACGTGAACGCCACCATTCAGAGTCAAGAGTTCAAAGCTCAGGAAATATTTAGCAAAGAGGACGATGGCGACGATACCTTCAGAGTGGTGGACACACTGCAGATGTTATGATGTTTACCTCCAACACACACACTGAATCATCACAACATCTTGAGAGTGGTGGACATGTCCACACGCTGCAGATGTTATGTTTACCTCCAACATCGGGTTGTATTGGATGGTGAACTGGATTTCCCGATTCACCCTCCAATATGACCCACCAGCAACTAAAACAAGAAAAACCAGGAACGGGACAACATACTTTGGTACAACCCCCCATTCAGCAAAAATGTCAGCACAAATGTCACACACATGTCTTGCACTCATTGACAGGCACTTCCCCCAAAAAAACATGTACTCAGGAAGATATCCAAAAAGAACACCTTGACACCTAGCTACAGCTGCATGATGAATATCAAACAAAGCATTGACTCACACAACAAAAAGATTCTGAGCACACACAGACAAGCAATCGCTAACAACTCTAATGCCACAGATAGCTGCAATTACAGACAAAGGCTTAACTGCCCACTAAACGAAAACTGTTTAAAAACATCAGTTGTTTACCAAGCCAGTGTCACCCGCAAGGACAAGTCAAACACAGAGACATACATTGGACTCACAGAAAACACCTTTAAAACCCCTTAGAACAATCACACAGCATCATTCTGTAGGCCCAACTCAACAACTCTACAGAGCTGAGTAACTACATATGGACTCTTAAAGACTATAACATTGATGACGCCATTAGATGGACAATTGTTGCATCTAGCTCACCAAACAACACTGCAGCTAAAAGATGTCACCTGTGCCTGAAAGACACATGTTTATTATATACCACCCCAGCATGTTTATTATATACCACCCCAACATGTTTATTATATACCACCCCAGCATGTTTATTATATACCACCCCAGCATGTTTATTATATACCACCCCAGCATGTTTATTATATACCACCCCAACATGTTTATTATATACCACCCCAGCATGTTTATTATATACCACCCCAGCATATTTATTATATACCACCCCAACATGTTTATTATATACCACCCCAGCATGTTTATTATACACCACCCCAGCATGTTTATTATATACCACCCCAGCATGTTTATTATATACCACCCCAACATGTTTATTATATACCACCCCAACATGTTTATTATATACCACCCCAACATGTTTATTATATACCACCCCAGCATGTTTATTATACACCACCCCAGCATGTTTATTATATACCACCCCAGCATGTTTATTATATACCACCCCAACATGTTTATTATATACCACCCCAGCATGTTTATTATATACCACCCCAACATGTTTATTATATACCACCCCAACATGTTTATTATATACCACCCCAACATGTTTATTATATACCACCCCAGCATGTTTATTATACACCACCCCAGCATGTTTATTATATACCACCCCAGCATGTTTATTATATACCACCCCAACATGTTTATTATATACCACCCCAACATGTTTATTATATACCACCCCAGCATGTTTATTATATACCACCCCAGCATGTTTATTATACACCACCCCAACATGTTTATTATATACCACCCCAGCATGTTTATTATATACCACCCCAGCATGTTTATTATATACCACCCCAGCATGTTTATTATACACCACCCCAGCATGTTTATTATATACCACCCCAACATGTTTATTATATACCACCCCAGCATGTTTATTATACACCACCCCAGCATGTTTATTATATACCACCCCAACATGTTTATTATATACCACCCCAACATGTTTATTATATACCACCCCAGCATGTTTATTATATACCACCCCAGCATGTTTATTATACACCACCCCAACATGTTTATTATATACCACCCCAGCATGTTTATTATATACCACCCCAGCATGTTTATTATATACCACCCCAACATGTTTATTATATACCACCCCAACATGTTTATTATATACCACCCCAACATGTTTATTATATACCACCCCAACATGTTTATTATATACCACCCCAGCATGTTTATTATATACCACCCCAACATGTTTATTATATACCACCCCAACATGTTTATTATATACCACCCCAGCATGTTTATTATATACCACCCCAACATGTTTATGATATACCACCCCAGCATGTTTATTATACACCACCCCAACATGTTTATTATATACCACCCCAACATGTTTATTATATACCACCCCAACATGTTTATTATATACCACCCCAGCATGTTTATTATATACCACCCCAACATGTTTATTATATACCACCCCAGCATGTCCACTTTAAACCAACGCAACAAACTGATCTCATCATGCCGGCACAGAAACAAGGCACTACTGTGTAACAATGGCCACACCCCCATGTAATGTACCCTGCATATATGTAGCAACCACAGACACTTCAATAACATCCCCTGAAGAGCAGAGAAACCTGTGAAACAGGCTTGTAGGGATGATATAGCCTCTGTGTTTTTTCCTGACCTAACGTACAGTATATTCGGCTCTTCCCCGGTATTGAGCACTGTATAACGGATAGACGGATAGATATGCATGTATGTATGTGTTTTATATGTATGTGTGTGTGTGTGTGTGTGTGTGTGTGTGTGTGTGTGTGTGTGTGTGTGTGTGTGTGTTTAATATGGCAGATGAGGTGGTTGGGGCATGTGGTCAGGATGCCCCTGGAAGTCGTCCCCCGGGAGGTCCTCACATGCACTTTGCTGCATATCTATTACCTGACAGTGAGCTGTGATCTCTTTGGACAGCGCTGATCAAAAGATGTCATCCGACCTCGTCGCCAAGGAAGCTCGGCGGGACGGTTGTGCGCTTGCAAGTAAATCACAGCGCGGCCGGCTTGTAAATAAAATGACAAGATCACTTTAAGAGGCTGTCAAGCAGGAGGGAGGCCATTATGATAACGCCTGCCTGCTCCCAACACAAACAGACACACTTTAATGCTGTGGCTGCATACATATACATATATATATATATATATATATATATATATATATATATATATATATATTTATATACATATATACATATATATATATATGTATATATATATATATATATATATATATATATATATATATATATATATATATATATATATATATATATATATGTATATATATATATATATATATATATATATATATATATATACATATATATACATATATATATATATATACATATATATATATATACATATATATATAGTGTACCGTATTTTCCGCACTATAAGGCGCACCGGATTATTAGCCGCACCTTCTATGAATTACATATTTCATAATTTTGTCCACCAATAAGCCGCCCCGGACTATAACCCGCGCCTACGCTGCGCTAAAGTGAATGTCAAAAAAACGCTGCGCTAAAGTGAATGTCAAAAAAACAGTCAGATAGTTCAGTCAAACTTTAATAATATATTGAAAACCAGCGTTCTAACAACTCTGTCCCAAAATGTACGCAAATGTGCAATCACAAACATAGTAAAATTCAAAATGGTGTAGAGCAATAGTAACATAATGTTGCTCGAACGTTAATGTCACAACACACAAAATAAACATAGCGCTCACCTTCTGAAGTTATTCTTCATTCGTAAATCCTTCGAATTCTTCGTCTTCGGTGTCCGAATTGAAAAGTTGCGCAAGCGTGGTATCCAAAATGGCCGGTTCCGTCTCGTAGAAGTCATCGGGAGTCAGTGTCGCTGTTGTTCTGTGAATCCTGCCTTCCGGAAAGCTCGGACCACAGTTGTGACCGAAATATCTGCCCAAGCATTTACGATCCACTGGCAAATGTTGGCGTATGTCGACCGAGGCTGTCTGCCCGTCTTAGTGAAGGTGTGTTCGCCTTCGGAGCTGTGTGAAAAAAGCCACCCGGCCTCTTCGCGTAAACTTCCCTTAACCACTCGCTCATCTTTTCTTCATCCATCCCTTCGAGTTAGCTTTTATGATGACGCCGGCTGGAAAGGTCTCTTTTGGCAAGGTCTTCCTTTTGAATATCACCATGAGTGGAAGTTAGCATGGCAAGCTAGAACCACAGTGAAGGATGACTTCATTCCCTGTGGTGCGAATATTCACCGTACGTGCTCCCGTTCCACAGTGCGGTTCAGTTGCTGTGAAATACGGTAGTAATCCGTGTGCGGATGGAGAGATTGCGTCTTTTTATGAACCGGATCGCTTAGTAGGAGCCATTTTGTGGTCTTTACAGATGTAAACAGGAAATGAAACGTACGGTGATATCCGCGCGTTTTTTCTTCTTCTTCCGGGGGCGGGTGGTTGCTTACAGTAGAAGAAGAAGCGCTTCCTGTTCTATGGGGGCGGATGCTTTCCTTGGCGGTTGCTTGCGTAGAAGAAGAAGCGCTTCCTGTTCTACCGGGAAAAAAGATGGCGGCTGTTTACCGAAGTTGCGAGATCGAAACTTTATGAAAATTAATCGTAATAAAGCGCACCGGGTTATAAGGCGCACTGTTAGCTTTTGAGAAAATTTGTGGTTTTTAGGTGCGCCTTATAGTGCGGAAAATACGGTATATATATGTATATATATATATACATATAAATACACATATATATATATGTATATATATATATACATATATATACATATATATATATATATACATATATATATATATATATATATATATATATATATATATATATATATACATATATATATACATACATATATATATAGTGTATATATAAGTATATATATATATATACATATAAATACACACATATATATATATATTTATATATATATATATATATATATATATATATATATATATATATATATATATATATATATATATATATATGTTAGGTGTGTGTAACAGTATTGTAGATACTGCAGTATTTTGGTTTCAAAGTCTTCACAAAATTACCGTGACGCCTGACGATATCAAATAAAAACTCGGTCTTTAGTTTTTAGGGCGTTTTAGCGTTTGCCAGGTGTTGTGTTGTCTTGTGTGCAGCGCCGGGCATGAAGGTGTTGGCGTGGAACGCCGTAAGTAGGAAGTGCGTTTGTAGCAGATAGGAGGAATTGTTCTTTGGACATTTCCTAAAAAATGTCCTCAAAATCTTCCATCAAATTATGAGTTATGTTGCTGACAAACAGACAAACAAGCTTTTTTTGGCGGAGGTAAGAAAGTCTGCGTCCACTTTCATCTCCAGCGTTTCCAAAGCAACAAGAGCCAGCCGGTCACGTCACAGCACACGGGGGAGTCCACAAAAACAATGCTCAATGCTAAACTGAAAAACTACTTGATACAATCCTCAATGCATCAACCATTTTTCCACCGCTTGTGTCTCTGGATGTCGCAAGGGTCGGAGCCTGTCAAGCTGCACTCGGGTGAACAAGTCACCTCCTCATAAGCCATCAACCAGAAAATAGGCAAACATCAGTTTGTGAGGTAACCCTTACATTATTGAAAATGATATTGTTTGTTGACTGATAGAAACATGTCCACTGTGGAGGACACTGCTTGTCAGAAAGTACAAGTTGAAAGACACTAAAGTGAACATTTTTGTGTCAGTTTACTTTGAAGACATCAACTGTCAGTCTTTGTCAATATTTGCTTGAAACATCCAATGTTTGCACTTATAATACACGTCTATAGTAATAAATATGATAAGTAGCTTTGAGAATTACTATATATACAACATTATTATATATAACATCATTATATATAACATTACTATATGTAACATTGTTATTTATAACATTATTATATATTACATTATTATATATCACATTACTTATAAGATTATTACACATAACATTATTATATATTAAATTATTTTGTATTGCATTTTACATATAACATTATATATAATGTTACTATATAAAACATTACAGAACATTAATATATATTATTTTTATATATAACATTATTATATCCAACATCATTACATATAACATTGTTATATATAACATGATTATATAAAACATTATACATCCCATTATTATATATTACATTACTATGTATAACATTATATATATATATATATATATATATATATATATATATATATATATATATATATATATATATATATATATATATATATATATATATATACATATAAAATTATATATAACATTATATATATATATATATATATATATATATATATATATAAAATTATATATAACATTATATGTATATATATATATATATATATATATATATATATATATATATATATATATATATATAAAATGATATATAACATTATTATATATAACATTACTATATATAACATAAAGAGGGGATGGAAGAAGAATGTTAGGCGAGCTGCTCTCAGACAATTTAGAACACAAAGCATTAAGTTAGTGATTATCTTTTAATTTCATCTTGAATGATTTATAATCCATCACAGCAGCTTCAGCACATCCAATTAGAACCTGCTGCTTGATTGACAACTAAGTCATTTATGAAGAGCAGGGAAGTCATGTGACCGCACGCTGGACACACACACACACACACACACACACACACACACACACACACACACACACACACACACACACACACACACACACACACACACACACACACACACACACACACACACACACACACACACACACACAGCTGGTTTTGGATCAATATTGTGTCTCAACATCCTCATGTGTTCCCACTCTCAACATCCTCATGTGTTCCCACTCTCAACATCCTCATGTGTTCTCACTCTCAACATCCTCATGTGTTCCCACTCTCAACATCCTCATGTGTTCCCACTCTCAACATCCTCATGTGTTCACACTCTCAACATCCTCATGTGTTCCCACTCTCAACATCCTCATGTGTTCCCACTCTCAACATCCTCATGTGTTCCCACTCTCAACATCCTCATGTGTTCCCACTCTCAACATCCTCATGTGTTCTCACTCTCAACATCCTCATGTGTTCCCACTCTCAACATCCTCATGTGTTCACACTCTCAACATCCTCATGTGTTCTCACTCTCAACATCCTCATGTGTTCCCACTCTCAACATCCTCATGTGTTCTCACTCTCAACATCCTCATGTGTTCCCACTCTCAACATCCTCATGTGTTCCCACTCTCAACATCCTCATGTGTTCTCACTCTCAACATCCTCATGTGTTCCCACTCTCAACATCCTCATGTGTTCACACTCTCAACATCCTCATGTGTTCTCACTCTCAACATCCTCATGTGTTCACACTCTCAACATCCTCATGTGTTCCCACTCTCAACATCCTCATGTGTTTTCACTCTCAACATCCTCATGTGTTCCCACTCTCAACATCCTCATGTGTTCCCACTCTCAACATCCTCATGTGTTCCCACTCTCAACATCCTCATGTGTTCCCACTCTCAACATCCTCATGTGTTCCCACTCTCAACATCCTCATGTGTTCCCACTCTCAACATCCTCATGTGTTCTCACTCTCAACATCCTCATGTGTTCCCACTCTCAACATCCTCATGTGTTCCCACTCTCAACATCCTCATGTGTTCCCACTCTCAACATCCTCATGTGTTCCCACTCTCAACATCCTCATGTGTTCCCACTCTCAACATCCTCATGTGTTCTCACTCTCAACATCCTCATGTGTTCCCACTCTCAACATCCTCATGTGTTCACACTCTCAACATCCTCATGTGTTCTCACTCTCAACATCCTCATGTGTTCACACTCTCAACATCCTCATGTGTTCCCACTCTCAACATCCTCATGTGTTCCCACTCTCAACATCCTCATGTGTTCCCACTCTCAACATCCTCATGTGTTCTCACTCTCAACATCCTCATGTGTTCCCACTCTCAACATCCTCATGTGTTCCCACTCTCAACATCCTCATGTGTTCTCACTCTCAACATCCTCATGTGTTCTCACTCTCAACATCCTCATGTGTTCCCACTCTCAACATCCTCATGTGTTCCCACTCTCAACATCCTCATGTGTTCTCACTCTCAACATCCTCATGTGTTCCCACTCTCAACATCCTCATGTGTTCCCACTCTCAACATCCTCATGTGTTCCCACTCTCAACATCCTCATGTGTTCCCACTCTCAACATCCTCATGTGTTCCCACTCTCAACATCCTCATGTGTTCCCACTCTCAACATCCTCATGTGTTCCCACTCTCAACATCCTCATCTTGATGAGGTGGGGAGGGTGTGGGGCGGTACCCCGAGTTGATGTATATCAATATAGGAATTTGCCATCAAAATGTTCCACATGTATTGCCAGGTTGTGTTGACCACAGTCATTCCTAGGTCATGTTGCACAGAGTCATTGCCAGGTCATGTTGCACAGTTATTGCCAGGTTGTGTTGTAGAGAGTTAATGCCAAGGCATGTTGTAGAGTTATTGCCAGGTTGTGTTGTAGAGAGTTAATGCCAAGGCATGTTGTACAGTGTTATTGCCAGGTCATGTTGCACAGTTATTGCCAGGTTGTGTTGTAGAGAGTTAATGCCAAGGCATGTTGTAGAGTTATTGCCAGGTTGTGTTGTAGAGAGTTAATGCCAAGGCATGTTGTACAGTGTTATTGCCAGGTCATGTTGCACAGTTATTTTCAGGTTGTGTTGTAGAGAGTAATTGGCAGGTCTTGTTGAGAGTAGAAGAGTTTGCTGTGGGAGATTCAACCTCTAGAAGAGTGAAATAGTTTCCTGAGGAAGATTAAGATACTTCTAGAAGAGTAAAAGTGTTTCTTAAGAAAGAGTGACACTTCTAGAAGAGTAGAAAAGTTTCCTGAAGAAGTTTAATACACTTCTAGAAGAGTAGAATAGTTTCCTGAGGAAGATTAACACACTTCTAGAAGAGTAAAATAGTTTCCTGAGGAAGATTAATACACTTCTAGAAGAGTAGAATAGTTTCTTGAGAAAGATTAGGACACTTCTAGAAGAGTGAAATCGTTTCCTGGGGAAGATTAAGACACTTTTAGAAGAGTAAAAGTGTTTCTTAAGAAAGAGTGACACTTCTAGAAGAGTAGAAAAGTCTCCTGAAGAAGTTTAATACACTTCTAGAAGAGTAGAATAGTTTCTTGAGAAAGATTAGGACACTTCTAGAAGAGTGAAATAGTTTCCTGGGGAAGATTAAGACACTTTTAGAAGAGTAAAAGTGTTTCTTAAGAAAGAGTGACACTTCTAGAAGAGTAGAAAAGTTTCCTGAAGAAGTTTAATACACTTCTACAAGAGTAGAATAGTTTCTTGAGAAAGATTAGGACACTTCTAGAAGAGTAGAATAGTTTCCTGAGAAGGATTAAGACACTTCTAGAAGAGTAAAAGTGTTTCTTAAGAAAGATTGACACTTCTAGAAGAGTAGAAAAGTTTCCTGAAAAAGATTAATACACTTCTAGAAGAGTAGAATAGTTTCCTGAGGAAACTTAAACACTTCTAGAAGAGTAGAAGAGTTTCCTGAGGAAAATTAAACACTTCTAGAAGAGTAGAATAGTTTCCTGAGGAAAATTAAACACTTCTAGAAGAGTAGAATAGTTTCCTGAGGAAAATTAAGACACTTCTAGAAGAGTAGAATAGTTTCCTTAGGAAGATTTAACACTTCTAGAAGAGTAGAAGAGTTTCCTGAGGAAGATTAAGACACTTCTAGAAGAGTAGAATAGTTTTCTGAGGAAAATTAAACACTTCTAGAAGAGTAGAATAGTTTCCTGAGGAAAATTAAGACACTTCTAGAAGAGTAGAAAAGTTTCCTGAGGAAGATTAAACACTTCTAGAAGAGTAGAAGAGTTTCCTGAGGAAGATTAAACACTTCTAGAAGAGTAGAATAGTTTCCTGAGGAAGATTAAGACACTTCTAGAAGAGTAGAAGAGTTTCCTGAGGAAGATTAAACACTTCCAGAAGAGTAGAAGAGTTTCCTGAGGAAGATTAAGACACTTCCAGAAGAGTAGAAGAGTTTCCTGAGGAAGATTTAACACTTCTAGAAGAGTAGAATAGTTTCCTGAGGAAGATTAAACACTTCTAGAAGAGTAGAATAGTTTCCTGAGGAAGATTAAGACACTTCTAGAAGAGTAGAAGAGTTTCCTGAGGAAGATTTAACACTTCTAGAAGAGTAGAAGAGTTTCCTGAGGAAGATTAAACACTTCTAGAAGAGTAGAAGAGTTTCCTGAGGAAGATTAAGACACTTCTAGAAGAGTAGAATAGTTTCTTGAGGAAGATTTAACACTTCTAGAAGAGTAGAATAGTTTCCTGAGGAAGATTAAGACACTTCTAGAAGAGTAGAATAGTTTCCTGAGGAAGATTAAACACTTCTAGAAGAGTAGAATAGTTTCCTGAGGAAGATTAAGACACTTCTGGAAGAGTAGAATAGTTTCCTGAGGAAGATTAAACACTTCTAGAAGAGTAGAAGAGTTTCCTGAGGAAGATTAAGACACTTCTAGAAGAGTAGAAGAGTTTCCTGAGGAAGATTAAGACACTTCTGGAAGAGTAGAATAGTTTCCTGAGGAAGATTAAACACTTCTAGAAGAGTAGAAGAGTTTCCTGAGGAAGATTAAGACACTTCTAGAAGAGTGGAAGAGTTTCCTGAGGAAGATTAAACACTTCTAGAAGAGTAGAAGAGTTTCCTGAGGAAGATTACGATACTTCTAGAAGAGTAGAAAAGTTTCCTGAGGAAGATTACACACTTCTAGAAGAGTAGAAGAGTTTCCTGAGAAAGATTAAGACACTTCTAGAAGAGTAGAATAGTTTCCTGAGGAAGATTAAACACTTCTAGAAGAGTAGAAGAGTTTCCTGAGGAAGATTAAACACTTCTAGAAGAGTAGAAGAGTTTCCTGAGGAAGATTAAACACTTCTAGAAGAGTAGAAGAGTTTCCTGAGGAAGATTAAGACACTTCTGGAAGAGTAGAAGAGTTTCCTGAGGAAGATTAAACACTTCTAGAAGAGTAGAAGAGTTTCCTGAGGAAGATTAAACACTTCTAGAAGAGTTTTCTCCAACGTCACATGACTGATGTCATCACCTCTTTATATCAGTGGCGTCTTAAGGCGGCCATGTTGGATGAGGTGACCACTTTGACTCCTAATTAAATTGAGGAAGAGGAGAGTCTCTTGTATAAGAACTCTTCCCTGACGTCCAACGTTTGCGTCATCAACACTTTCAGCTGTGACAACTCGCCTCTATCGCTTCTAAACTATGATATCTTTTTTAACCATCTTTCTAGGATTCATTCTTAATTGACGTGACCATTACAAGCGGCGGCTGGAAGCGCTTTACTCTCGCCGCCGCTTGACTGACGGCCTCGCTGTCCCAGTCAAAGGCAAACAGCTGCTGCTCTGGTCGCCTGGCAACCAACGTGATGGATGAAGGCCAGAGACCCACAATCACAATAAATCACCGCATGCAGCGACTGCCATGGGGGGCGCAGTTATAGTGCTGGGGTTTACATGTAATATAATGTAGTACACCTGTATTAGCATCATAGATACCAATATAATAAACATCTAAATGTAGTACACCTGTATTAGCATCATAGATACCAATATAATAAACATTTAAATGTAGTACACCTGTATTAGCATAATAGATACCAATATAATACACATCTAAATGTAGTACACCTGTATTAGCATAATAGATACCAATATAATAAACATCTAAATGTAGTACACCTGTATCCATCCTGCCTGAAGTCATCTACAATAATCCCGGTGCCGAAGAAGTCTCCCATCACCAGCCTGAATGATTACCGACCAGTGGCCCTCACTCCGGTAATCATGAAGTGCTTCGAGCGACTTGTTCTCCAGCACATCAAGGACCATATCCCTCCAGACTTCGACCCCCACCAGTTCGCATACCGGGCGAACAGGTCCACAGAGGACGCCATCGCTGTTGCTCTCCACTCTGCTCTGAACCACCTGGAGCAGCAGCAGAGCTACGTCCGGATGCTCTCTGTGGACTATAGCTCTGCCTTCAATACAATAATCCCGGACAGACTCTGCAATAAACTGGACACTCTTGGCCTCCCCCCTCTCACAAACGCCTGGATAAGGGACTTCCTAACGGACCGACCCCAGAATGTGAGACTTGGCCCGCACCTGTCATCCTCCCGCACGCTGAGCATCGGCTCCCCACAGGGCTGTGTGCTGAGCCCCCTCCTCTACTGCCTTTACATCCATGACTGCAGTCCGGCCCACAGTGACAACCTTACCGTCAAGTTCGCCGACAATACCACAGTGGTCGGGCTCATCTCCAGGGGTGACGAGGCTGCCTACAGAGAGGAGGTCCTGAAGCTGACGGCCTGGTCTTCGGAGAACAACCTCGCTCTCAACACCAGCAAGACCAGAGAGATCATCGTCGACTTCAGGAGGAGCAGCACCGACCCTGCCCCCCTCTACATCAACGGCGAGCGTGTAGAGAGGGTCCACACCTTCAGGTACCTTGGAGTCCACATCTCTAATGACTTCTCCTGGACAGTCAACACCACATCAATCATCAAGAAGGCTCAGCAGCGGATACACTTCCTTAGAGTCCTCGGGAAGTACAACCTGAAGCCTGACCTGCTGCTGACCTTCTACCGCTCGTCCATCGAGAGCCTGCTGACCTACTGTATTACGGTATGGTACGGCAGCTGCACTGCAGCAGACAGGTAGAGGCTGCAAAGAGTGGTCAAGACGGCTCAGAAGATCATCGGCCGCCCTCTCCCCTCTCTGACGGACATCTACACCTCCCGCTGCCTCAACAGAGCCAGTGCCATCATCAAGGACAGCACCCACCCTGGCTCTGACCTGTTCCACCTGCTGCCCTCTGGGAAGCGCTACAGGTGCATTAAAACCAAAACAAACAGGCTAAAGAACAGCTTCTTCCCCAGGGCCATAACCATCCTGAACGGACTGCCCCATTGTCCCTCATAACTGCCTTCTCTTCGGTGCAATAACCCATTCCACCAACCACCCTGTTTTTGTTTTTGTTTTTTTCATGTATATATTCATTTCACACCATATTCATTGCACTTCTACATTTTTTATATTTTTATATATTTGCACATTGTTTTTCTAGCATGCACACATCGCACTGTATGGCATGGCCTCAATCTCGTTACCTTGCGTAATGACAATAAAGCTGATTCTGATTCTGATTCTGATTCTGATTAGAATAATAGATACCAATATAATAAACATCTAAATGTAGTACACCTGTATTAGAATAATAGATACCAATATAATAAACATCTAAATGTAGTACACCTGTATTAGAATAATAGATACCAATATAATAAAGGGAGGAGACTAACACAGGATGGATGCTCCTCTCACAAGAAGTTGGTTGTTGAAGATGAAGATGATCCTCACATTCATCTCAGTTGTGTTATCTACACTGCTGGTGTGTGTGTGTGTGTGTGTGTGTGTGTGTGTGTGTGTGTGTGTGTGTGTGTGTGTGTGTGTGTGTGTGTGTGTGCATTTTGTTGTTGGTCTACTTAACAAACACACAGCAGTTTGATTGACAGGTGTGGTGACGCAATCTAACCCAAGTGAAGGAAACGATCATATCATCACAAATCATATCATCAAATATGACAAATGGGTGCTAGCTGTTAGCTTTGCTGCATCATTTTCAGTCTGCAATCAACCTGCGGCACGCAGCCTCAAACGGTGAACATTTATCCATAAAACATATTGAGAAGCTGAGGATGATGTTCACTACGTTTGAATTTGTTGTGTCTCAACAAACTTTAGCTTCAAACTTGTCACTTCTGGTGGAGCAAGTTCTCCAGTCCGTCACTCAAATAGGTCGTGTGCAACATGAACAACATTTTCTTAGTTCCTACAATGAGACAAAGTTGCCAGGTGTTTATAAAAGACACAAACAGCTCTCTAAAATGATATTGTGTTTCAATATTTGTAACACAATGATTACTAAAAAGAGACACACAAATTATTACTAAGTATATAAAACTACTGTAGTTTTTAGAAGTGAATGATATTGCAATGTTTTCTAAACAATATTTTCTTATTTAGAAGCTAGTTTATCTGTTTTTTTTAAACATATTAGATATTAGAATCAATGCTTTGAGATAAGAGTGCTTTGAGATAAGAGTGCTTTGAGATAAGAGTGCTTTGAGATAAGCCAGCAGCTGTTTGCGCTCTCCTTGCCAGCGCCATGGCGAGCACGGCCGGACAGTCTCGTGGAAAAACGGAAAAAGCGCCGGGGATGCCATGCCGGCACAAAGTTGAAGGAGCGGAGAAGGAAATGTAAGCCTGCAATTCCCTCGGCCCTCATGGGGAACCTCCGGTCAAAGGCGAGTAAAATGGACAAATTGTTGGGGCTGGTCTGAACTGAAAAGGAGTACGCCGTGTGCAGCATCATGTGCCTTACGGACACTTGGCTCCACGCCGACTTCCCGGCTTCACAACCTCACGGGTAGATAGAGACACACTCCTGAGCGGTAAGAAGAAAAGCGGTGGGATTGATTGCCATCTTGGTGAAGGAGCGGATCCTGGACATGTTACTGTAAAGGAGTGTGTTTGCATGTCTGGACATCCAACTTCTGGCTGTTGGAATTCAACCATATTATTTGCCAAGGGGGTTTACTTCTGTAATTTTCATCAGAGTGTACATTCCTCCTTCTGCAGACCAGGCTGCTGCTTCATGTCGCTGTTGCTAGGCAACAGACAAACACCCCAATGCCCTCGTTCTCATTTCGGGTCATGCTTCTTTGGACTCAATTTGACCCACTTTCTACAAATATGTGCACTGTGCAACATGGGACAATAAAACTCTGGACCTACTGTATGCTAATTCAAAAGATGCATACAGTGTCACTGCCCTGCCCCCACTGGGGCGGTCTGATCACAATCTGGTGCTTTTAAAGTTAAAGTGAAAGTACCACTGATAGTCACACACACACACACTAGGTGTGGTGAAATTACTCGCTGTGTTTGACCCATTCCCTTGTTCCACCCCCTGGGAGGCGAGGGGAGTAGTGATCAGCAGCGGTGGCCGTGCTCAGGAATCATTTTGGTGATGTAACCTTAAAACCCAACCCTTGGTGCTGAGTGCCAAGCAGGAAGGTAATGAGTCCAATTTTTATAGTTTTTGGTACTCACGACCTACCGATCTCAGGGCAGACACTCTAACCACTAGGTCACTGAGCAGGTTTAACACCTCAATATGTTCCTGCTGTAAGGAGGCAGCCTGTCTCAACAAAATCAGTGCGGAGGCGGAACCAGGAAGCATGTCTCGCCCTGCAGGACTGTTTTGAGACCACAGACTGGGACATGCTCTGTAAGCCTCACCGGACAGACAATCATAGCATCACAGACTGCATCACAGAGTACATCAATTTCTTTGAGGACTCCATCATTCCTACAAAAACTGTCCACTGCTACCCAAATAACAAGCCCTGGATCACCAGCCAGCTAAAGGTGCTGCTGAATAAAAAGAAGCTAGCCTTCAGATTTGGTGATCAGGATGAGTTGAGGAGGATCCAGGGCAGCTTAAAGTTCAGCTGAGAGAAGGGAAATATGCCTACAGAAGGAAGTTAGAGGCCAAAATCCAGCAGATTCAGGATGTGTGGAAGGACATGAAAACCATCACAGGCTTCAATATCAAAGCCAAACTGATGGATGGGGGTGTAGGTAGAGCCAACCAGCTGAATTTGTTTCTCAATAGATTTACTAGATCTACTCCTGTCCTCACACCTCCCCTGAACTTCAATACACAAACTCCTTCACTGTTGCCTGCCAACGCTGTTTCACATCCCCCCAATTCTGAGGAAGCCAGCTCAGTGTGTCTGACACCTGGACATTTGAGACCACCGCTGGAGAAAGTCAACCCAGCCAAGTCAGCAGGCCCTGACTGAGTCAACCCCTGGGTCCTGAAGACTTGTGCTGCTCAGATGACTGAGATTCTGCACTTCATCTTCAACCTGAGTCTGAAGTTAAAAAAGATACCAGCGCTATGGAAAACATCCTGCATAGTACATGTACCCAAGAAGCCCATCCCATCGGGCTTGAATGACTTCAGACCGGTTGCCCTGATGTCTCATGTCATGAAGGTCCTCGAGAGACTTGTGCTGGATCAGCTGAGACCCCTGGTGGCTCCTTCCCTGGACCCTCTACAGTTTGCATATTAGCCCCATATAGGAGGGGATGATGCTGTTATCTACCTGCTGCATCGTGCTCACTCTCACCTGGATGGTGGGAAGGGCACTGTGAGGATCATGTTCTTTGATTTCTCCAGTGCCTTTAACACCATTCAGCCAATGCTGATGAGTGACAAGTGACTCAGGATGGGTGTCAGTTCATGCATTGTCTCCTGGATCACTGATTACTTGTCTGACAGGCCCCAGTTTGTGCGACTGGAGAGCTCCTTGTCGGATACTGTGGTCAGTGGTGTAGGTGCTCCATAGTCCTGTCTCCTTTCCTGCTCACCCTGTAGACCTCAGACTTCCAGTATAGTTCCAGGTCCTGCCACCTGCAGAAATACTCTGACAACTCTGCTGTGGTCGGGTGTATCGTAGAGGGACAGCAATTGGAGTACAGGACACTGATCGCTGACTTTGTGAAATGGTCTCAGGCGAACCATCTGCTCCTTAATGTGGACAAGACCAAGGAGCTGGTCATCGACTTCAAGAGGAAAATGACCCCTGTGGAGCCAATCAACATCCAGGGCCGGGAGGTGGCAGTAGTGGGGCAGTACAAGCACCTTGGAGTTCACTTGAACAGCAGACTGGACTGGAAGGACAACAGCAAAGCTGTTTACATAAAGGGCATGAGCAGACTCTTTTTCCTGAGGAATCTGAGGTCTTTTAATGTGTGCAGCAAGCTGTTAGAGATCTTTTTTCAGTCTGTTGTGGCCAGTGCCCTGTACTTTGCAGTGCTTTGTTGGGGGAGCAGCACCAGCAAAAGGGACTTCAACCGGATTGACAAACTGATCCGGAAAGCCGGCCAAACTTTTGGCAAGCAGTTGGAAGTGTGTGTGTCAGTGAGGGACAAGAGGACAAAGTGTTTGTGTCAGTGAGGGACAGGAGGACAAAGTAAAGTGTTTGTGTCAGTGAGGGACAGGAGGACAAAGTAAAGTGTTTGTGTCAGTGAGGGACAAGAGGACAAAGTAAAGTGTTTGTGTCAGTGAGGGACAGGAGGACAAAGTGCTGGCCATCATGGACATTCCAGTCCAGCAGACAATTGAGGGACAGTGGAGTTCATACTCCAACAGGCTCCTTCAGCTTCCTTCCCACAGTGTTGGATTGAAGTCTTTCATTCCACACTCTGTATAAAACACTGGCCATACAGCAATAGATGATATCTGTCTATTACCTGATGATATCAGTCTATTACCTGTATAAAACACTGGCCATACAGCAATATATGATATCTGTCTATTACATGATGATATCAGTCTATTACCTGTATAAAACACTGGCCATACAGCAATAGATGATATCTGTCTATTACCTGATGATATCAGTCTATTACCTGTATAAAACACTGGCCATACAGCAATAGATGATATCTGTCTATTACCTGATGATATCAGTCTATTACCTGTATAAAACACTGGCCATACAGCAATAGATGATATCTGTCTATTACCTGACATGTTAGCTACTTCTCTGTGTTTATAATGTACATTTTCTGCTGGATCTACTCTCTATTTTATGCTGTAGCTGTTACATATACTGTAATATTGTACATGCTCATTGGTATATATTATATAATAATATAGTATAATATATCAGTATATATTATATACCGTATATATAATATGTACATATGACATATGTGTTATATTTTATATTGCTACTACGGTACATTTTTAGTCTACTTTATACCTGCATTATCCTTTCCATCCTTACACTTTCCATCATTGTAACTGAGCTACTGTGTGGAACAATTTCCCTTGTGAATCATTAAAGTTTGTCTAAGTCTAAGTCTATACCACTCTACAGTACTCTATACTACTCTACAGTACTATATACCACTCTACAGTACTCTATACTACTGTACAGTACTATAAAATACTGTACAGTACTATTTGGTACTGTACAGTACTGTACTATACAGCAAATATATTGAATATTGTTTATTTGTGAAATGACTTTTTCTTCTCCTAATGGGCCACACAGGAAATGGACGTCTGCCAACCTTTCCTTTTTCTCATACTTCATCCCTCAATCCCTCCCCAGGGGAAGCACACACACACACACACACACACACACACACACACACACACACACACACACACAGCGTGATGAATGACACGTGTGTGTGTGTGTGTGTGTGAGGAGAGGAGTGGTCTGTACTGATGGATGCAGGGAAACGGAGCGTTTGGGGACCAGGCTGGATGATACTACTTAGTGGAGGCCACGCCCACAACAGGCTGGGTGGTACTACTAGTGGAGGCCACGCCCACAACAGGCTGGGTGGTACTACTAGTGGAGGCCACGCCCACAACAGGCTGGGTGGTACTACTTAGTGGAGGCCACGCCCACAACAGGCTGGGTGGTATTACTTAGTGGAGGCCACGCCCACAACAGGCTGAGTCGTACTACTTAGTGGAGACCACGCCCACAACAGGCTGGGTGGTACTACTAGTGGAGGCCACGCCCACAAAAGGCTGGGTGGTACTACTAGTGGAGGCCACGCCCACAACATTGCCGCTCTGATCATCTTCATACTGCTTCAGCAGGCCCTGACCGAGTCAAGCCCTGGGTCCTGAAGACTTGCGCTGCTCAGCAAACTGAGATCCTGCACTTCATCTTCAACCTGAGTCTGAAGCTAGAACGGATACCAGTGCTATAGAAAACATCCTGCATAGTGCCGGTGCCCAAGAAGCCCATCCCATTGGGCTTGAACGACTTCAGACCTGTTGCCCTGACGTCCCAGGTCATGAAGGTCCTCGAGAGACTTGTGATGGATCAGCTGAGACCCCTGGTGGCTCCTTCCCTGGATCCTCTACAGTTTGCATATTAGCCCCATGTAGGAGTGGATGATGCTGTTATCTACCTGCTGCATCGTGCTCACTCTCACCTGGATGGTGGGAGGAGCACTGTGAGGATCATGTTCTTTGATTTCTCCAGTGCCTTTTACACCATTCAGCCAATTCTGATGAGTGACAAGTGGCTCAGGATGGGTGTCAGTTCATGCTTTGTCTCCTGGATCACTGATTACTTGTCTGACAGGCCCCAGTTTGTGCGACTGGGGAGCTCCCCGTCGGATACTGTGGTCAGTGGTGTAGGTGCTCCACAGGGGACGGTCTTGTCTCCTTTCCTGTTCACCCTGTACACCTCAGACTTCCAGTACAGTTCCAGGTCCTGCCACCTGCAGAAATACTCTGACGACTCTGCTGTGGTCGGGTGTATCAGAGAGGGACGGGAATTGGAGTACAGAACACTGATCGCTGACTTTGTGGAGTGGTCTCAGTCGAACCATCCGGTCCTTAATGTGGACAAGACCAAGGAGCTGGTCATCGACTTCAGGAAGAGAGTGACCCCGGTGGAGCCCATCAAGATCCAGGGCCGGGAGGTGACAGTAGTTGGGTAGTATAAGTACCTGGGAGTCCATTTGAACAGCAGACTGGACTGGAAGGACAACTGCAAAGCTGTTTACAAGAAGGACATGAGCAGACTCTTTTTCCTGAGGAAGCTTAGGTCTTTTAATGTGTGTTGGAGATCTTTTATCAGTCTGTTGTGGCCAGTGCCCTGTACTTTGCAGTGGTTGGTTGGGGGAGCAGCACCAGCAAAAGGGACTTCAACCGGATTGATAAACTGATCCGGAAAGCCGGCCAAACTATTGGCACTCAGTTGGAGGCGTTTGTGTCAGTGAGGGACAGGAGGACACTGGACAAACTGCTGACCATCATGGACAATCCTGCCCACCCACTCCACCTGACAATTAGGAGACAGCGGAGTTCATACTTCAACAGGCTCCTTCAGCTTCCTTCCCGCACTGTGGGATTCAAGAACTCCTTCATTCCACACTCCATCCAGCTGTATAATCACTGGCCATACAGCAATAGATGACATCTGCCTATTACCTGACACCTGACATGTCAGCTACTTCTCTTTGTTCTTAATGTATATTTTCTATTTTCTGCTGGATCTTCTCTCTATTTTATGCTGCTGCTGTCACATATACTGTAATATTGTACATGCTCATTGTATATATGTTATAATATATCTGTATATATAATATACTGTACACATATTATGTATATATTCGTATATATGTTATGCTATATTTTATATAGCTATATTTAGTCTATTTATACCTGAATTGTCATTTCCATCCTTACACTTTCCATCATTGTAACTGAGCTACTGTGTTGAACAATTTCCCTTGTGGATCATTAAAGTGTGTCTAAGTCTAAGTCTAAGTCTTTATTCTCTTCAAATACTTGGAGGTCGACTTTCTTGTGTTTTTTAAGACATCAGACGTAGCTTAGCATGTAGCTTGTGTTGTTTATTAGCAATAGCATTGCTGCTAACTCATGATGTAATATTCACCAGCCAGACAAATGTCATCAGTACACTTCAATAAGTATACTAGGTATACTATGTACTTCCTGAGTGTAGTAGTACTACAAACCACACGCACTTTATCCACATTGTTGAGTGGTTAAAGCGGCGGGGAAAATTAAAAGGACGATACTCCCAGAGATGAGTGCCATGTACACAACTCGCTGCCTAAAGCGAGTACACAACATCCTGAAGGACAGATACCACCCAGCACATGACCTCTTCAACCTGCTACCCTCTGGAAGGAGGTATAGATGGATTCACGCTAGGACCACCAGAATGTCTCACAGTCTGTATCCCCAGGCTGTGAGACTGCTAACTGAAGAGCCTGCCCCTTTGCTGCCCCGGACCATCTTATTACCTCACTCTTCACCACCTCAATAATTGTGCTCTGGACATTGCATTGCTGCAACATCAACGTAACACCCATCAGACATCTGACTGTTCCCAGCCCTACGCCCTTCTATTCACAATCTTCTTGACAATGCTAAACTGTAAACTATGGTCAACCTGCACTTCAATGCAGTTTCTATGCCGCTACACAAAGCTCAAACAAAATCTCGTTGACATGTATGACTTAAGTGTTATTATGACAATGACAATAAAATAATTGATTGATTGATTGATTAATTGATTGTTATTGTAAGTAATGGTTCTGTCTGGTCACCCTACCATACATGCCTGCTTGGTGGATTGTCCTTCTGGAAGGTTCTCCTCTCTCCACAGAGGAATGACAGAGTGACCATCTGGTACTTGGTCACCTCCTTGACTCAGGTTCTTCTTCCCCGATTGCTAAGTTTGGACATTGAGTCAGGTATTTGTGCTTTGTACACACTAATAGTAGACACTCTTTTATATTGTGTACACACTAAGTACACACTATGTTATACTTTGCACACACTAATAGTACACACTATTGTATCATTTGTACACACTTATAGTACACACTATGTTATGTCAATATGTCAATAAAGGTCAATAAATGCATGTCAATAACTGTCAATAACTGTGTGTCAATAAATGTCAATAAATGTCAATAAACGTCAATAAATGTAGATAAATGCTTGTCAATAAATGCTTGTCAATAAACGTCAATAAATGTCGATAAATACGTGTCAATACACGTCAATAAATGTCGTGTCAATAAATGTGTGTCAATAAACATCAATAAATGCGTGTCAATAAATGTCAATAAATGCTTGTCAATAAATGCTTGTCAATAAACGTCAATAAATGTCGATAAATACGTGTCAATACACGTCAATAAATGTCGTGTCAATAAATGTGTGTCAATAAACATCAATAAATGCGTGTCAATAAATGTCAATAAATGGTGGCGATAAACGTCAATAAATGTGTGTCAATAAACATCAATAAACGCGTGTCAATAAACGTCAATAAATGTGTGTCTATAAACGTCAATAAACGTGTGTCAATAAATGCCAATAAATGCGTGTCTATAAACGTCAATAAATGTGTGTCAATAAACGTCAATAAATGCGTGTCAATAAACGTCAATAAATGCGTGTCAATAAACGTCCATAAATGTGTGTCAATAAACGTCAATAAACGCGTGTCAATAAATGTCAATAAATGTTTATCAGACAGAAACATCAACAACATGACTCAGTGTTTATCAGACAGAAACATCAACAACATGACTCAGTGTTTATCAGACAGAAACATCAACAACATGACTCAGTGTTTATCAGACAGAAACATCAACAACATGACTCAGTGTTTATCAGACAGAAACATCAACAACATGACTCAGTGTTTATCAGACAGAAACATCAACAACATGACTCAGTGTTTATCAGACAGAAACATCAACAACATGACTCAGTGTTTATCAGACAGAAACATCAACAACATGACTCAGTGTTTATCAGACAGAAACATCAACAACATGACTCAGTGTTTATCAGACAGAAACATCAACAACATGACTCAGTGTTTATCAGACAGAAACATCAACAACATGACTCAGTGTTTATCAGACAGAAACATCAACAACACGACTCAGTGTTTATCGGACAGAAACATCAACAACACGACTCAGTGTTTATCAGACAGAAACATCAACAACATGACTCAGTGTTTATCAGGCAGAAACATCAACAACATGACTCAGTGTTTATCAGGCAGAAACATCAACAACATGACTCAGTGTTTATCAGACAGAAACATCAACAACATGACTCAGTGTTTATCAGACAGAAACATCAACAACATGACTCAGTGTTTATCAGACAGAAACATCAACAACATGACTCAGTGTTTATCAGGCAGAAACATCAACAACATGACTCAGTGTTTATCAGACAGAAACATCAACAACATGACTCAGTGTTTATCAGACAGAAACATCAACAACACGACTCAGTGTTTATCAGACAGAAACATCAACAACACGACTCAGTGTTTATCAGACAGAAACATCAACAACATGACTCAGTGTTTATCAGACAGAAACATCAACAACATGACTCAGTGTTTATCAGACAGAAACATCAACAACATGACTCAGTGTTTATCAGACAGAAACATCAACAACATGACTCAGTGTTTATCAGACAGAAACATCAACAACATGACTCAGTGTTTATCAGACAGAAACATCAACAACACGACTCAGTGTTTATCAGACACAAACATCAACAACACGACTCAGTGTTTATCAGACAGAAACATCAACAACACGACTCAGTGTTTATCAGACACAAACATCAACAACACGACTCAGTGTTTATCAGACAGAAACATCAACAACATGACTCAGTGTTTATCAGACAGAAACATCAACAACATGACTCAGTGTTTATCAGACAGAAACATCAACAACATGACTCAGTGTTTATCAGACAGAAACATCAACAACATGACTCAGTGTTTATCAGGCAGAAACATCAACAACATGACTCAGTGTTTATCAGACAGAAACATCAACAACATGACTCAGTGTTTATCAGACAGAAACATCAACAACATGACTCAGTGTTTATCAGACAGAAACATCAACAACATGACTCAGTGTTTATCAGACAGAAACATCAACAACATGACTCAGTGTTTATCAGACAGAAACATCAACAACATGACTCAGTGTTTATCAGACAGAAACATCAACAACATGACTCAGTGTTTATCAGGCAGAAACATCAACAACATGACTCAGTGTTTATCAGACAGAAACATCAACAACATGACTCAGTGTTTATCAGACAGAAACATCAACAACACGACTCAGTGTTTATCAGACAGAAACATCAACAACACGACTCAGTGTTTATCAGACAGAAACATCAACAACATGACTCAGTGTTTATCAGACAGAAACATCAACAACATGACTCAGTGTTTATCAGACAGAAACATCAACAACATGACTCAGTGTTTATCAGACAGAAACATCAACAACATGACTCAGTGTTTATCAGACAGAAACATCAACAACATGACTCAGTGTTTATCAGACACAAACATCAACAACACGACTCAGTGTTTATCAGACACAAACATCAACAACACGACTCAGTGTTTATCAGACAGAAACATCAACAACACGACTCAGTGTTTATCAGACACAAACATCAACAACACGACTCAGTGTTTATCAGACAGAAACATCAACAACATGACTCAGTGTTTATCAGACAGAAACATCAACAACATGACTCAGTGTTTATCAGACAGAAACATCAACAACATGACTCAGTGTTTATCAGACAGAAACATCAACAACATGACTCAGTGTTTATCAGGCAGAAACATCAACAACATGACTCAGTGTTTATCAGACAGAAACATCAACAACATGACTCAGTGTTTATCAGACAGAAACATCAACAACATGACTCAGTGTTTATCAGACAGAAACATCAACAACATGACTCAGTGTTTATCAGACAGAAACATCAACAACATGACTCAGTGTTTATCAGACAGAAACATCAACAACATGACTCAGTGTTTATCAGGCAGAAACATCAACAACATGACTCAGTGTTTATCAGACAGAAACATCAACAACATGACTCAGTGTTTATCAGGCAGAAACATCAACAACATGACTCAGTGTTTATCAGACAGAAACATCAACAACATGACTCAGTGTTTATCAGACAGAAACATCAACAACATGACTCAGTGTTTATCACACAGAAACATCAACAACATGACTCAGTGTTTATCAGACAGAAACATCAACAACATGACTCAGTGTTTATCAGACAGAAACATCAACAACACGACTCAGTGTTTATCAGACAGAAACATCAACAACACGACTCAGTGTTTATCAGACAGAAACATCAACAACACGACTCAGTGTTTATCAGACAGAAACATCAACAACACGACTCAGTGTTTATCAGACAGAAACATCAACAACATGACTCAGTGTTTATCAGACAGAAACATCAACAACACGACTCAGTGTTTATCAGACACAAACATCAACAACATGACTCAGTGTTTATCAGACAGAAACATCAACAACATGACTCAGTGTTTATCAGACAGAAACATCAACAACATGACTCAGTGTTTATCAGACAGAAACATCAACAACATGACTCAGTGTTTATCAGACAGAAACATCAACAACATGACTCAGTGTTTATCAGACAGAAACATCAACAACATGACTCAGTGTTTATCAGACAGAAACATCAACAACACGACTCAGTGTTTATCAGACAGAAACATCAACAACATGACTCAGTGTTTATCAGACAGAAACATCAACAACATGACTCAGTGTTTATCAGACAGAAACATCAACAACATGACTCAGTGTTTATCAGACAGAAACATCAACAACATGACTCAGTGTTTATCAGACAGAAACATCAACAACATGACTCAGTGTTTATCAGACAGAAACATCAACAACACGACTCAGTGTTTATCAGACAGAAACATCAACAACACGACTCAGTGTTTATCAGACAGAAACATCAACAACACGACTCAGTGTTTATCAGACAGAAACATCAACAACATGACTCAGTGTTTATCAGACAGAAACATCAACAACATGACTCAGTGTTTATCAGACAGAAACATCAACAACATGACTCAGTGTTTATCAGACAGAAACATCAACAACATGACTCAGTGTTTATCAGACAGAAACATCAACAACATGACTCAGTGTTTATCAGACAGAAACATCAACAACATGACTCAGTGTTTATCAGACAGAAACATCAACAACACGACTCAGTGTTTATCAGACAGAAACATCAACAACATGACTCAGTGTTTATCAGACAGAAACATCAACAACATGACTCAGTGTTTATCAGACAGAAACATCAACAACATGACTCAGTGTTTATCAGACAGAAACATCAACAACATGACTCAGTGTTTATCAGACAGAAACATCAACAACATGACTCAGTGTTTATCAGACACAAACATCAACAACATGACTCAGTGTTTATCAGACAGAAACATCAACAACATGACTCAGTGTTTATCAGACACAAACATCAACAACATGACTCAGTGTTTATCAGACAGAAACATCAACAACATGACTCAGTGTTTATCAGACAGAAACATCAACAACATGACTCAGTGTTTATCAGACAGAAACATCAACAACATGACTCAGTGTTTATCAGACAGAAACATCAACAACATGACTCAGTGTTTATCAGACAGAAACATCAACAACATGACTCAGTGTTTATCAGACAGAAACATCAACAACATGACTCAGTGTTTATCAGACACAAACATCAACAACATGACTCAGTGTTTATCAGACAGAAACATCAACAACATGACTCAGTGTTTATCAGACAGAAACATCAACAACATGACTCAGTGTTTATCAGACAGAAACATCAACAACATGACTCAGTGTTTATCAGACAGAAACATCAACAACATGACTCAGTGTTTATCAGACAGAAACATCAACAACATGACTCAGTGTTTATCAGACAGAAACATCAACAACACGACTCAGTGTTTATCAGACAGAAACATCAACAACATGACTCAGTGTTTATCAGACAGAAACATCAACAACATGACTCAGTGTTTATCAGACAGAAACATCAACAACATGACTCAGTGTTTATCAGACAGAAACATCAACAACATGACTCAGTGTTTATCAGACAGAAACATCAACAACATGACTCAGTGTTTATCAGACAGAAACATCAACAACACGACTCAGTGTTTATCAGACAGAAACATCAACAACACGACTCAGTGTTTATCAGACAGAAACATCAACAACACGACTCAGTGTTTATCAGACAGAAACATCAACAACATGACTCAGTGTTTATCAGACAGAAACATCAACAACATGACTCAGTGTTTATCAGACAGAAACATCAACAACATGACTCAGTGTTTATCAGACAGAAACATCAACAACATGACTCAGTGTTTATCAGACAGAAACATCAACAACATGACTCAGTGTTTATCAGACAGAAACATCAACAACATGACTCAGTGTTTATCAGACAGAAACATCAACAACACGACTCAGTGTTTATCAGACAGAAACATCAACAACATGACTCAGTGTTTATCAGACAGAAACATCAACAACATGACTCAGTGTTTATCAGACAGAAACATCAACAACATGACTCAGTGTTTATCAGACAGAAACATCAACAACATGACTCAGTGTTTATCAGACAGAAACATCAACAACATGACTCAGTGTTTATCAGACAGAAACATCAACAACATGACTCAGTGTTTATCAGACAGAAACATCAACAACATGACTCAGTGTTTATCAGACACAAACATCAACAACATGACTCAGTGTTTATCAGACAGAAACATCAACAACATGACTCAGTGTTTATCAGACACAAACATCAACAACATGACTCAGTGTTTATCAGACAGAAACATCAACAACATGACTCAGTGTTTATCAGACAGAAACATCAACAACATGACTCAGTGTTTATCAGGCAGAAACATCAACAACATGACTCAGTGTTTATCAGACAGAAACATCAACAACATGACTCAGTGTTTATCAGACAGAAACATCAACAACATGACTCAGTGTTTATCAGACAGAAACATCAACAACATGACTCAGTGTTTATCAGACAGAAACATCAACAACATGACTCAGTGTTTATCAGACAGAAACATCAACAACATGACTCAGTGTTTATCAGACACAAACATCAACAACATGACTCAGTGTTTATCAGACAGAAACATCAACAACATGACTCAGTGTTTATCAGACAGAAACATCAACAACATGACTCAGTGTTTATCAGACAGAAACATCAACAACATGACTCAGTGTTTATCAGACAGAAACATCAACAACATGACTCAGTGTTTATCAGACACAAACATCAACAACATGACTCAGTGTTTATCAGACAGAAACATCAACAACATGACACAAACATGGCTCCTCCCCCTCGCCTGCCTCATGCACGTGACCACGCCCACTCTGAGCGCATCACTTCCTGTTTGACTGCCAATGATCAACAACAACATCTGAAAACCATCACACACTCAAACAAGCATTTACCACTCCTCTGTGTGTGTGTGTGTGTGTGTGTGTGTGTGTGTGTGTGTGTGTGTGTGTGTGTGTGTGTGTGTGTGTGTGTGTGTGTGTGTGTGTGTGTGTGTGTGTGTGTGTGTGTGTGTGTGTGTGTGTGTGTGTGTGTAAAAGAGGAAGTTGCTGTCAGCCTGAGAAGGATGTCAGCTCCAGCTGCCTCTGATTACACTGACTTCACACACGTCCCCTGCCTTTCATCATCTGGACACACACACACACACACACACACACACACACACACACACACACACACACACACACACACACACACACACACACACACACACACACACACAGACAAACATACACACACACACACCAATCACAGAGACAGACACACACACACAAACACACACACACACACACACACACACACACACACACACACACACACACACACACACACACACACACACACACACACACACACACACACACACAAACACACACACACACACACCCAGAGTGCTTTGCATGAGTCGGCCATTGTGGTGTAAAGTTTTAGTCAAAAAGTTCCTTCTTTTCTTCTCTCCTCTTGTGGGGCAGACTGGCTCCTGCATGCACATGACTCTTGCCATTTCTGATACCAAGTACTTGTAACTTATATCTGTCAGTAGACACGTTATGGAAGTGATACAACATGGGTGACAAGAACCCTGGAACACATTATTTGTATTTCCATGATTCAACTAAAATACACAATATTTCACATGCACTTTGTATAAATACAGTATATATGACTTATATGTATATATGTCAACATGTACTTTGTATAAACCCAGTAAATATGACTTATATGTATATATGTCAACATGTACTTTGTATACGTACAGTATATATGACTTATATGTATATATGTCAACATGTACTTTGTATACGTACTGTATATATGACTTATATGTATATATGTCAACATGTATTTTGTATAAACCCAGTAAATATGACTTATATGTATATATGTCAACATGTACTTTTTATACGTACTGTATATATGACTTATATGTATATATGTCAACATGTATTTTGTATACGTACAGTATATATGACTTATATGTATATATGTCAACATGTACTTTGTATACATACAGTATATATGACTTATATGTATATATGTCAACATGTACTTTGTATACATACAGTATATATGACTTATATGTATATATTTCAACATGTACTTTTTATACGTACTGTATATATGACTTATATGTATATATGTCAACATGTATTTTGTATACGTACAGTATATATGACTTATATGTATATATGTCAACATGTACTTTGTATACATACAGTATATATGACTTATATGTATATATGTCAACATGTACTTTGTATACGTACAGTATATATGACTTGTATGTATATATTTCAACATGTACAAAGTAGAAAAGCAGTGAAGTTGTGTAAATGGTAAATAAAAAGAGACTATAACAAATCCTTTTCAACTTATATTCAATTGAATAGACTGCAAAGACAAGATATTTCATGTTCACACTGACAAACGTTGGTATTTTTTGCAAATATTAGTAGGGATGATGTTGGAAACCGGTTCTCCCGGTTGTTTGATAAGAAAAGAACCGATTCCATGGACTCGAATCCCTTTTTGAGAACCGGTACCCGCCACTAAAGTAATGAAAAAGAGTTGGTTCTGTATTCGAATCCCTAGGAACGAATCCCATCCCACAGGAAATGCCCTGTGGGACATCACAAGAAATGACGTCACGTAGCTCAGTCATTAGCAGGAAAAACAATGGACCGGAAAAAGCGCTCCAAGGCATGGCTTCATTTCACAAAAAAATACAACGAGGAAACGGCAATATGCAATTATTGCCAGGCTTCGCTCTCGTGTAAGGGGGGGAGCACAACAAGCGTGTCGTGTCTTCCACACGTGTTGAAGCAGCGACAGAGACGATGAAGAACGCCCCTCTTCTTCTTCTTCTGCCAGCTGCCCAAGTCCCAGTTACAGTGACGGTGACGCCGGTGAGTAATTAACGTTAACTGTTGCTGGTTCATTTCCATATCTGCTCACTTGAAGTAACGTTAGCTCTTATGTCAACCAGGACTGCAGTAATGTTAGCTAGACTAATGTTACCTAAGCATAGTCAGTGGCTAACGGTAACGTTAGCCTTTTTGTATGTGTTTGATAACGTTAGCGTTATCTTGTAGCCTACACCACCACAGAGTTTGCAGGTCTGTCTAATAAACTAGTGCTTTCTTTCTTTCTTTACTTTATTTGGAACATGAACACACTTACAGTATAACACATCACACTTTCATATCATTTCACTTTACAGGAGTAGGAAGAAGTAAAGCTTATTTAATCCTACCTCTTTCCCACTTCATAGCGTTTACAAATATATACATCATTTACTGACCTTTTTATAATAAAATAACATCTGTGAATTAGTATATACAACAGTTTTGTAATATGTCATTAATTAATTCAGTCATTATTAACATACTGAGATGAAGAATATCTTCTTTTCAATAAGGTTGAAAGTATTTCTCATAATTCTTCTTCTTTGTAAGCACTATTCATTTGAACAAGCTCTTAAAGTGGATCATATCAGTACAATGTTTCACTTCTTCATCATTTAATTCCACATACTGATATGCTAAAGGTTCTAAGTGTTGTACGTGCATAGAAATGTTTTAAATGACATTTTCCTCTAAGGTTATATTTCTCCTCTTTAGTAGAGAAGAATTGTTGTACATTATTTGGTCGCAGGTTATACTTTGCTTTGTACGTCATTTTAGCTCTTTGCAATTTGACCAAATCATCCAACTTTAATATGTTTGACTCAATAAATAAAGTGTTTGTTTGTTCTCTATATCCAACATGATGTATTATTCTAATTGATCTGTCTTGTAACACGGTTAGCAAATGTAGCGCACATTTGTAGTTATCTCTCCACATTTGTGCACAATAACTCAGATATGTAACAGAAGCCAGCAGTAGAGAATGTGAAGTGATTTTTGGCCCAGGACGTATTTTGCTTTATTCATTATTGAAATGAAGATGTGAATTAAGATAATGTTAACGCTATCCACTTATCCTTTTTCAGAGGATGACAGCCAAAGTCCACCTGCTGTGAAGAAGAAGAAGACTCCCTGCTTGGATGATCTGTTTCCAGCGGAGGACGATAGTGAAGTGCAGCCCATGAAACAGAGGAGCATCCCAGACAGGAAACACAGAGGCCTTCCTCGCACCAACATGCAGGCCAACGCTGCCATTTGGTGGTTTGGTAAGAGAGACACTCTGCCCCTCCTTTATGATCTTGCTCAAACAGATCTGTGTGTCCAAGATAGTTCCATGCCAAGTGAACATGTTTTTTCCACCACTGGTGACACCATTAGCGAAGAGAGGGTCAGACTTGATCCACAAAAAGAAGACATGCTAATTTTTTTGAAGAAGAATTGTTGATTGATGACTGTTGTGTTCTTAGTGTCATTTTGATTGATTGATTGAGACTTTTATTAGTAGGTTGCACAGTGAAGTACATATTCCGTACAATTGACCACTAAAATGGTAACACCCCAATAAGTTTTTACACTTCTTTAAGTCGGGGTCCACTTAAATTGATTGATGATACAGATATATACTATCATCATAATACAGATATATACTATCAGATATACTATCATCATAATACAGTCATCACACAAGATCATCACATTGAATTATTTACATTATTTACAATCCGGGGTATGGAGGGGGGGGTTAGGTTTGGTTGTTATTATCAGTCATCAACAATTGAGAACAGAGAAATGGATATTGGAACAGTGTAGGTCTGACTTGATAGGATATGGACAGCAAGTAGTGGGCAGAGAGAGAGAGAGAGAGAGAGAGAGAGAGAGAGAGAGAGAGAGAGAGAGAGAGAGAGAGAGAGAGAGAGAGATCAGAGGGTATAAGAAAAAGTATCTGCATTTGATTGTTTACATTTGATTATTAACAATCCGGGGAGGGTGTTAGTTTAGGGTTGAAGTTGCCTGGAGGTGTACTTTTATTGCGGTTTTGAAGGAGGATAGAGATGCATTTTCTTTTACACCTGTTGGGAGCGCATTCCACATTGATGTGGCATAGAAAGAGAATGAGTTAAGACCTTTGTTAGATGGGAATCTGGGTTTAACGTGGTTAGCGGAGCTCCCCCTGGTGTTGTGGTTATGGCGGTCATTTACGTTAAGGAAGTAGTTTGACATGTACTTGGGTATCAGGGAGGTGTAGCGGATTTTATAGACCAGGCTCAGTGCAAGTTGTTTTACTCTGTCCTCCACCCTGAGCCAGCCCACTTTGGAGAAGTGGGTAGGAGTGAGGTGTGATCTGGGGTGGAGGTCTAGAAGTAATCTGACTAGCTTGTTCTGGGATGTTTGGAGTTTAGATTTGAGGGTTTTGGAGGTGCTAGGGTACCAGGAGGTGCATGCGTAATGGAAAAAGGGTTGAACGAGAGTTCCCGCCAGAATCTTCATGGTGCTTTTGTTGACCAGAGAGGAGATTCTTTCGAGAAATCTCGTTCGTTGGTTGACCTTTTTGATGACCTTGGTTGCCATTTTATCACAGGAAAGATTAGCCTCTAGAATGAAAACTAGGTAGGTGACCTCATCTTTCCTGGTGATAACAATGTCACCCACTTTTGTAGTGAAGTCATTGACTTTCTTAAGGTTGGTGTGGGACCCAAACAGGATGGATTCAGTTTTACCCAAGTGTATGGATAGCTTGTTGTCAGCGAGCCAGGTGCAAGTTCTAGAGTTCAGCACTGAGGATTTTCTCCACCTGTGACTTGTCCTTGTCTGATACCAGCAGGGCCGAGTCATCCACAAACAAGAACAATTCACAGTCGCATGCTGATGACAAGTCCTTTATGTATACTAGGAACAGTAAAGGCCCTAATATACTGCCTTGGGGGACTCCACAGCTTACTGAGTGGGGGGGGACACACACGGTGCCGTTCACCTCTACCACCTGTTCCCTCCCCTCCAAGTAAGATTGTATCCAGCTCCATGAGGTTTTGTTAAATCCGATTGCTCTGAGCTTATCCAACAGTATAGCGTGGTCAACGCTGTCAAAGGCCTTCTGAAGGTCCAGCATGACCATGCCCACGTCCACCTCATGTTTGATGTGGTTGCTCAGATAGAGAAGGCATGTGTCAGTGGAGTGGTTAGTTCTGAAGTCAGATAGAGAAGGCATGTGTCAGTGGAGTGGTTAGTTCTGAAGTCAGATAGAGAAGGCATGTGTCAGTGGAGTGGTTAGTTCTGAAGTCAGATAGAGAAGGCATATGTCAGTGGAGTGGTTAGTTCTGAAGCCGGATTGGCATTTGTACATGAGTTTATTAGTGGCAAGGTAACTACCGACCTGTTCATAAACTATTTTCTCCATTACTTTCGAAATGGAAGTGAGAATAGAAACAGGTCGGTAGTTGCCAGGTTCCAATTTGCTTCCTTTTTTAAAGAGGGGAGTTACTCTTGCTATCTTAAAATCTTTTGGTACTTGGCCTTGTGTAATTGATAGGTTTATTATCATAGTGTGTGTAGTTAGTATGTTCCAATAGCTGTAGTTAGTATGTTCCAATAGCTGTAGTTAGTATGCTCCAATAGCTGTAGTTAGTATGTTCCAATAGCTGTAGTTAGTAAGTTCCAATAGGTGTAGTTAGTATGTTCCAATAGCTGTAGTTAGTATGTTCCAATAGCAGTAGTTAGTATGTTCCAATAGCTGTAGTTAGTATGTTCCAATAGCTGTAGTTAGTATGTTCCAATAGCTGTAGTTAGTATGTTCCAATAGCTGTAGTTAGTATGTTCCAATAGCTGTAGTTAGTATGTTCCAATAGCTGTAGTTAGTATGTTCCAATAGCTGTAGTTAGTATGTTCCAATAGCTGTAGTTAGTATGTTCCAATAGCTGTGGTTAGTATGTTCCAATAGCTGTAGTTAGTATGTTCCAATAGCTGTAGTTAGTATGTTCCAATAGCTGTAGTTAGTATGTTCCAATAGCTGTAGTTAGTATGTTCCAATAGCTGTAGTTAGTATGTTCCAATAGCTGTAGTTAGTATGTTCCAATAGCTGTAGTTAGTATGTTCCAATAGCTGTAGTTAGTATGTTCCAATAGCTGTAGTTAGTATGTTCCAATAGCTGTAGTTAGTATGTTCCAATAGCTGTAGTTAGTATGTTCCAATAGCTGTAGTTAGTATGTTCCAATAGGTGTAGTTAGTATGTTCCAATAGCTGTAGTTAGTATGTTCCAATAGCTGTAGTTAGTATGTTCCAATAGCTGTGGTTAGTATGTTCCAATAGCTGTAGTTAGTATGTTCCAATAGCTGTAGTTAGTATGTTCCAATAGCTGTAGTTAGTATGTTCCAATAGCTGTAGTTAGTATGTTCCAATAGCTGTAGTTAGTATGTTCCAATAGCTGTAGTTAGTATGTTCCAATAGGTGTAGTTAGTATGTTCCAATAGCAGCAGAAGTGCACTTTTTGGAGAGCTGTATTATTTTCAGTTTTGTGCCCAAGGGACTGATTTTATTTAACATTATATTATTATTTATACACCTATAGTGATCACAGAGACAGGTTGCTTTTGTGTTACTGTATTTTTTTTTTTTTTTCTGAAAAATCCCACTTAATATACTTTGGGTAACAACAGACAATATTTTGTTTTATTTTTATTTTTTTTTAGGGGGTAACAGTCAATATTTATTTATTTATTAGATTTAATTTTTTTCTTATATAATAAAAGTGAGCTTTTGTTAAACCAACTATTGTGTGTTTGTTTCCATGTACAACAAGCTGTCTGGATTCGATAAGAGAATCGATAAGAAATCGGTTTGATAAGGTGATTCGATAATGGGCTCGAACTTGATAATTTCTTATCAAACATCATCCCTAAATATTAGCTTATTTGGAATTTCATGCCTGCAACATGTTTCAAAAAAGCTGGCACAAGTGGCAAAAAAGAGTGTGGAAGTTGAGGAATGCTCGTCAAAGACTTATTTGGAACATCCCACAGGTGAACAGGCTAATTGAGAACAGGTGGGTGCCATGATTGGGTATAAAAGAAGCTTCCATGAAATGCTCACTCATTCACAAACAAGGACGGGGCGAGGGTCACCACTTTGTCAACAAAAATAGTTTAAGAACAACATTTCTCAAGCAGCTATTGCAAGGAATCTAGGGATTTCACCATCTTGTCACGTGGGGGTCGCACCTTGCTGCGAGGTTGTTCTTCCAACGCAAAAACGGCTCCGGACGACAGCGTAAAGGTAGGAAGTGATTTATTTCTCATAAGTCATCCAATAAACAAAAAAAAGGCAAACGTGCCTAAAACACAAGTGAAGCTAATCTTTAGCAGAAGCTATGGCATGGACAGGGAAACTTACTTGTTTAGAGCAAGACATAAACCGCTGTGACATAAAGACAACGAAGGCAGAACGAGTGACTGGCAAAGGCAACTTAAATAATGCCTCTGATTAGCGCTCGGGAAGCAGGTGAGCGGTCGAGCACTAATCAGAGACAGGTGAACACAATGAGTGACCATGACAACCAAAACAAAACAAGGAAGTGAACAACCAGGAACTAAAAAGCGTCCAAAAAACAAACATAACTAAACTAAACATGATCCGGACCACGGATCATGACAAAGTCCCCCCCTTAAGGTCAGATTCTAGATGTCCTACAAACAAAATACAAGCAGGGTCAAAAGTCACGGGAGGGCGGAGGGAGGACTTGGCGGTGGGTCGCCAGGCCAAGTGTCCCCGAATCCACCGAGGCAAAGTCAAGTGGCGGCGGCGAGTGGAACGCCGCTGTAGCAGGCGAGGCGGGCGCCCAGGGAATGGCCACATTCGTGGCCGACTGGGAGGTGGGTGCACTTGGTGAGGCGGACGACCAGGGAGCGGCCACATCCGTGGTCGACGGGGAGGTGGGCGCGTCGGCGCCGTCATGGCAGGCTTGGACGCAGCAGCAGATGTGGCAGGCGTGGCTGCAGCCGCAGACGTGGCAGGCGTGGACGCAGCAGCAGACGTGGCAGGCGTGGACGCAGCAGCAGACGTGGCAGGCGTGGACGCAGCAGCAGACGAGTCTTGGCTTGGGTCTTGGCTTGGGTCTTGGCGTAGTGCAGGTACAGGCGCCAAAGCTTGGCGTAGTGCAGGTACAGGTGGCGAAACTTGGCGTGGTGCAGGTACAGGCGGCGAAGCTTGGCGTGGTGCAGGTACAGGCGGCAAAGCTTGGCGTGGTGCAGGTACAGGCGGCAAAGCTTGGCGTGGTGCATGTACAGGTGTCAACCGAGGAGCAGGAACAGGTGTCAGCCGAGGTGCAGGAACAGGAGCAGGTGCTAGCCGAGGAACAGGAACAGGTGCTAGCCGAGGAACAGGAACTGGAGATGGTGGTGTTTGCAGGCCCACCGGAGATGATGGTGGCGTCTGCAAGCCCACCGGAGATAATGGTGGCGTCTGCAGGCCCACTCGGGCTGAGGTTAGCCATGAGCATGGCGGCGGCGGTCTAGCTGGGGGTTGCGGCTTGACATGCCGACGGACTGGTGGTGGAGGACGGGCTGGAGGTTGCTGCCTGGTTGGGTGCATCTGAGTCACCCCACCAGCACAGCTCCCGGCCCCAGCCCCCCCTCAAGGGGTGGATACCAGACGTGCTCCCCGCAGTCTGGAACCGCTTTTTGGGGTGGGTGGAGGGAGGTCAGGAGGGGGGCAGAATCCTCCCCATTAAATTGTCCAGAAAATCTATTCACCACCCCCACTTTAGACTGGGTCTGAAAAAATCTAAATTTAGAAAAAAAATTCTCAAAATGATTATTTTTTTAAACAAAGTCCTTGGTGGGCGGCTGACAGAGGGCGTAGATAGAATCTAAAAAAAAAAAATCTTTGTCTCTGACGTCATCACTCGTGGGCGGGATGACGTCATCAACACGGGTCTCCTGCGGCGGCGAGGAAGACTGGGCTGGTTGGGGAATCTTGTTGTCCGGGGGAGGATTTTGGGGGAACAACGCATCATGCTGGTGAAAAGAAGCCTGTCTGGCTGGCCTCCATCTTCGCCAGCGCGTCTCCATCACCTCCTCGTGGCCGGTCTGCGGAAGAACGTCAGCTGCCTTCGTTCTGTCACGTGGGGGTCGCAGCTTGCTGCTGGGTAGTTCTTTCAGTGCAAAAGACGGCTCTGGACGACAGCGTAAAGGTAGGAAGTAAGTTTTTTCTCATAAATCACCCAATAAACAAAACAAAAGGCAAGCGTGCCTAAAACACAAGTGAAGCTAATCTTTAGCAGAAGCTAGGGCATGGACAGGGAAACTTTCTTGGTCAGAGCAAGACATAAACCGCTGTGACATAAAGACAACGAAGGCAGAACGAGTGACTGGCAAAGGCAACTTAAATAATGCCTCTGATTAGCGCTCGGGAAGCAGGTGAGCGGTCGAGCACTAATCAGAGACAGGTGAACACAATGAGTGACCATGACAACCAAAACAAAACAAGGAAGTGAACAACCAGGAACTAAAAAGCGTCCAAAAAACAAACATAACTAAACTAAACATGATCCGGACCACGGATCATGACACATCTGCGCTCCGTAATATCATCAAAAGGTTGAGAGAATGTGGAGAAATCACTTCACGTAAGCAATGATATTACACACCTTGGATCCCTCACGCATTAAAAGGCCACAACAGTGTATAAAGGATATCACCACATGGGCTCTGGAATACTTCATAAAACCACTGTCACTAACTACAGTTGGTCGCTACATCTGTAAGTGCAAGTTAAAACTCTACTTTGCAAAGCCAAATTCATTTATCAACAACACCCAGAAACGCTTCGTTGTGTCCGAGCTCATCTATGATGGACTGATGCAAAGTGGAAAAGTGTTCTGTGGTCTGATGAGTTTCACATTTCAAATTGTTTTTGGAAACTGTGGACCAAAGAGGAAAATAAACATGGGGACTGTTCTAGGGTGAAAGTGTCAAAGTCAGCATGTGTGATGGTATGGGGGTGTATTAGTGGTCAAGACATGTTCTAGGGTGAAAGTGTCAAAGTCAGCATGTGTGATGGTATGGGGGTGTATTAGTGGCCAAGACATGTTCTAGGGTGAAAGTGTAAAAGGCAGCGTGTGTAATGGTATGGGGGTGTATTAGTGGTCAAGACATGTTCTAGGGTGAAAGTGTAAAAGGCAGCATGTGTGATGGTATGGGGGTGTATTAGTGGCCAAGACATGTTCTAGGGTGAAAGTGTAAAAGGCAGCGTGTGTGATGGTATGGGGGTGTATTAGTGGTCAAGACATGTTCTAGGGTGAAAGTGTAGAAGGCAGCATATGTGATGGTATGGGGGTGTATTAGTGGCCAAGACATGTTCTAGGGTGAAAGTGTAAAAGGCAGCATGTGTGATGGTATGGGGGTGTATTAGTGGTCAAGACATGTTCTAGGGTGAAAGTGTAGAAGGCAGCATGTGTGATGGTATGGGGGTGTATTGGTGGCCAAGACATGGGTAACTTACACATCTGTGAAGGCACCATTAATGCTGAAAGGTACATACAGCTTTTGGAGCAACCTATGTTGTTATCATGGGCGCCCCTGCTTATTTCAGCAAGACAAGTCAGGTGTTACAACAGTGTGGCTTCATAGTAAAAGAGTGTGTGTACTAGACTGGCCTGCCTGTAGTCCAGACATTGAAAATGTGTGAAGGCTAAAATATGAGAAGGGAGACTGTTGAACAACTTAAGCTGTACATCAAGCAAGAATGGGAAAGAATTCCACTTCAAAAATGTGTCTCCTCAGTTCCCAAACCTTTACTGAGTGTTGTTAAAAGGAAAGGCCATGTAACACACTGGTAAAAATGCCCCTCTGACTACTTTGCTGCCATTCAATTCAAAGTTCATGATTATTTGCAAAAAAATAAAGTTTGTCAGTGTGAACATGAAATATCTTGTCTTTGCAGTCTATTCAATTGAATATAAGTTGAAAAGTATTTGTTGTATTCTCTTTTTATTTACTATTTACACAACTTCACTGTTTCTCTACTTTGTACTTTGTAAATGTAAATAATTCAACACATAAATAGTACATGTAAACATTCAACAAAGATTATATATTTCAACAAATATATCATATATGTAAATATTTCAACAAATATATTATATATGTAAATATTTCAACAAATATATTATAAATGTAAATATTTCAACAAATATATTATATATGTAAATATTTCAACAAATATATTGTATATGTAAACATTTCAACAAATATATATGTAAACATTTCAACAAATATATTGTATATGTAAATATTTCAACAAATATATATGTAAACATTTCAACAAATATATTGTATATGTAAATATTTCAACAAATATATTGTATATGTAAATATTTCAACAAATATATTATATATGTAAATATTTCAACAAATATATTATACATGTAAATAGTTCAACAAATATATTGTATATGTAAATATTTCAACAAATATATTATATATGTAAATATTTCAACAAATATATTATATATGTAAATATTTCAACAAATATATTGTATATGTAAATATTTCAACAAATATATTATATATGTAAATATTTCAACAAATATATTATATATGTAAATATTTCAACAAATATATTATATATGTAAATATTTCACCAAATATATTGTATATGTAAATATTTCAACAAATATATTATATATGTAAATATTTCAACAAATATATTATATATGTAAATATTTCAACAAATATAATATATATGTAAATATTTCAACAAATATATTGCATAAGTAAATATTTCAACAAATATATTATATATGTAAATATTTCAACAAATATATTATATATGTAAATATTTCAACAAATATATTGCATAAGTAAATATTTCAACAAATATAAATTGTATAAAAGAAGACATGAATTTAAGGATGAATGTTTGTGGGCCAAGAAGTGCTGACTCATCAGTATTGACTGTTGGAGAAGGCGGCAGCGCTGAAGGCCAAAGTCAAATTATAACATCAACTGGCGGGAAAAAGGTGCAGCGAAGCAGACGACTAATTGACAGCTGTCACCATGACAACAGAAGATTCCATGGTGGGGGTGGGGCTGGCGTTTACACTATAAATATATACACTATAAACATTTGAACT
>NC_084553.2:1520950-1543450 GCF_033978685.3 Nerophis lumbriciformis
TTTTTATGGGCTTTCCTCTTTGTGATGTTAAGTTCCTGTTATGCGCTGTTATACAGTATATGCCTTGAGCTCTTATTTTGAAGGCGCTAAGAGCGGAAGTGACGACACGTTGGAGTGGAGCGGAGGTTTTTGAAAGAAGGTAAATAAAGTGGTCCTGATGTAAACTGGAGCCTCCGTGTTTGTTATTTTGTAGTTTCATACAGTATAGGCCACATTTATAAACCCTCGCTTACACTTTTTTAAATAGATTCAATCTTGCACGTGGAAAGTTGAAGTGAGGGCTTTAGTTGATATAACACTCCCGTCAGGGGGTGCATTAATCCAGCACAACAGCGGCTCATGGACTTATTTTATAAGTAAAGGTAAGACCATAATAATGTTGTTTTTTTAATTAAATGTGCTTTTTTGTGTGCTACAGTTTGTATGTGTAAAGTTAAAGTTAAGTTAAAGTAGCAATGATTGTCACACACACACTAGGTGTAATGAAATGTGTCCTCTGCATTTGACCCATCCCCTTGTTCACCCCCTGGGAGGTGAGGGGAGCAGTGGGCAGCAGCGGCGCCGCGCCCGGGAATCATTGTTGTTGATTTAACCCCCAATTCCAAGCCTTGATGCTGAGTGCCAAGCAGGGAAGAATGCTGGTATGAGCTTTTAAACATAACCCGTTAACTGCTGCCAATCAAATGGTGAATAAGATACTCTTTATGTTTGTAAATGTGACTGTGATGAAGTCAGTGCCTCACCAGCCATCAACCTCACCACACCTCACTGCTCCAGACTATATCAAGTCATATGTGTTAGTGTTTGTGTGTTTGTTGTCTGTCAACCTGTGTTAGTGTTTGTGTGATTGTTGTCTGTCAACCTGTGTTAGTGTTTGTGTTTATTGTCTGTCAACCTGTGTTAGTGTTTGTGTGTTTGTTGTCTGTCAACCCGTGTTAGTGTTGTGTGATTGTTGTCTGTCAACCTGTGTTAGTGTTTGTGTGATTGTTGTCTGTCAACCTGTGTTAGTGTTTGTGTGTTTGTAGTCTGTCAACCTGTGTTAGTGTTTGTGTGTTTGTTGTCTGTCAACCTGTGTTAGTGTTTGTGTTTATTGTCTGTCAACCTGTGTTAGTGTTTGTGTGTTTGTAGTCTGTCAACCTGTGTTAGTGTTTGTGTGTTTGTAGTCTGTCAACCTGTGTTAGTGTTTGTGTGTTTGTAGTCTGTCAACCTGTGTTAGTGTTTGTGTTTATTGTCTGTCAACCTGTGTTAGTGTTTGTGTGTTTGTTGTCTGTCAACCTGTGTTAGTGTTTGTGTGTTTGTAGTCTGTCAACCTGTGTTAGTGTTTGTGTGATTGTTGTCTGTCAACCTGTGTTAGTGTTTGTGTGTTTGTTGTCTGTCAACCTGTGTTAGTGTTGTGTGTTTGTAGTCTGTCAACCTGTGTTAGTGTTTGTGTGTTTGTTGTCTGTCAACCTGTGTTAGTGTTTGTGTGTTTGTTGTCTGTCAACCTGTGTTAGTGTTTGTGTGTTTGTAGTCTGTCAACCTGTGTTAGTGTTTGTGTGTTTATTGTCTGTCAACCTGTGTTAGTGTTTGTGTGTTTGTAGTCTGTCAACCTGTGTTAGTGTTTGTGTGTTTGTTGTCTGTCAACCTGTGTTAGTGTTTGTGTGTTTGTTGTCTGTCAACCTGTGTTAGTGTTTGTGTGTTTGTTGTCTGTCAACCTGTGTTAGTGTTTGTGTGTTTGTAGTCTGTCAACCTGTGTTAGTGTTGTGTGATTGTTGTCTGTCAACCTGTGTTAGTGTTTGTGTGTTTGTAGTCTGTCAATCTGTGTTAGTGTTTGTGTGTTTGTTGTCTGTCAACCTGTGTTAGTGTTTGTGTGTTTGTTGTCTGTCAACCTGTGTTAGTGTTGTGTGTTTGTTGTCTGTCAACCTGTGTTAGTGTTTGTGTGATCGTTGTCTGTCAACCTGTGTTAGTGTTTGTGTGATTGTTGTCGGTCAACCTGTGTTAGTGTTGTGTGATCGTTGTCTGTCAACCTGTGTTAGTGTTTGTGTGATTGTTGTCTGTCAACCTGTGTTAGTGTTTGTGTGATCGTTGTCTGTCAACCTGTGTTAGTGTTTGTGTGATTGTTGTCCGTCAACCTGTGTTAGTGTTTGTGTGATTGTTGTCTGTCAACCTGTGTCAGTGATGTGTGATTGTTGTCTGTCAACCTGTGTTAGTGTTTGTGTGTTTGTTGTCTGTCAACCTGTGTTAGTGTTGTGTGATTGTTGTCTGTCAACCTGTGTTAGTGTTTGTGTGATTGTTGTCTGTCAACCTGTGTTAGTGTTTGAGTGTTTGTTGTCTGTCAACCTGTGTTAGTGTTTGTGTGTTTGTAGTCTGTCAACCTGTGTTAGTGTTTGTGTGTTTATTGTCTGTCAACCTGTGTTAGTGTTTGTGTGTTTGTTGTCTGTCAACCTGTGTTAGTGTTTGTGTGTTTGTTGTCTGTCAACCTGTGTTAGTGTTTGTGTGTTTGTTGTCTGTCAACCTGTGTTAGTGTTTGTGTGTTTGTAGTCTGTCAACCTGTGTTAGTGTTTGTGTGTTTGTAGTCTGTCAACCTGTGTTAGTGTTTGTGTGTTTGTAGTCTGTCAACCTGTGTTAGTGTTTGTGTTTATTGTCTGTCAACCTGTGTTAGTGTTTGTGTGTTTGTTGTCTGTCAACCTGTGTTAGTGTTTGTGTGTTTGTAGTCTGTCAACCTGTGTTAGTGTTTGTGTGATTGTTGTCTGTCAACCTGTGTTAGTGTTTGTGTGTTTGTTGTCTGTCAACCTGTGTTAGTGTTGTGTGTTTGTAGTCTGTCAACCTGTGTTAGTGTTTGTGTGTTTGTTGTCTGTCAACCTGTGTTAGTGTTTGTGTGTTTGTTGTCTGTCAACCTGTGTTAGTGTTTGTGTGTTTGTAGTCTGTCAACCTGTGTTAGTGTTTGTGTGTTTATTGTCTGTCAACCTGTGTTAGTGTTTGTGTGTTTGTAGTCTGTCAACCTGTGTTAGTGTTTGTGTGTTTGTTGTCTGTCAACCTGTGTTAGTGTTTGTGTGTTTGTTGTCTGTCAACCTGTGTTAGTGTTTGTGTGTTTGTTGTCTGTCAACCTGTGTTAGTGTTTGTGTGTTTGTAGTCTGTCAACCTGTGTTAGTGTTGTGTGATTGTTGTCTGTCAACCTGTGTTAGTGTTTGTGTGTTTGTAGTCTGTCAATCTGTGTTAGTGTTTGTGTGTTTGTTGTCTGTCAACCTGTGTTAGTGTTTGTGTGTTTGTTGTCTGTCAACCTGTGTTAGTGTTGTGTGTTTGTTGTCTGTCAACCTGTGTTAGTGTTTGTGTGTTTGTAGTCTGTCAACCTGTGTTAGTGTTTGTGTGATTGTTGTCTGTCAACCTGTGTTAGTGTTTGTGTGTTTGTTGTCTGTCAACCTGTGTTAGTGTTTGTGTGTTTGTAGTCTGTCAACCTGTGTTAGTGTTGTGTGATTGTTGTCTGTCAACCTGTGTTAGTGTTTGTGTGTTTGTAGTCTGTCAATCTGTGTTAGTGTTTGTGTGTTTGTTGTCTGTCAACCTGTGTTAGTGTTTGTGTGTTTGTTGTCTGTCAACCTGTGTTAGTGTTGTGTGTTTGTTGTCTGTCAACCTGTGTTAGTGTTTGTGTGATCGTTGTCTGTCAACCTGTGTTAGTGTTTGTGTGATTGTTGTCGGTCAACCTGTGTTAGTGTTGTGTGATCGTTGTCTGTCAACCTGTGTTAGTGTTTGTGTGATTGTTGTCTGTCAACCTGTGTTAGTGTTTGTGTGATCGTTGTCTGTCAACCTGTGTTAGTGTTTGTGTGATTGTTGTCCGTCAACCTGTGTTAGTGTTTGTGTGATTGTTGTCTGTCAACCTGTGTCAGTGATGTGTGATTGTTGTCTGTCAACCTGTGTTAGTGTTTGTGTGTTTGTTGTCTGTCAACCTGTGTTAGTGTTGTGTGATTGTTGTCTGTCAACCTGTGTTAGTGTTTGTGTGATTGTTGTCTGTCAACCTGTGTTAGTGTTTGAGTGTTTGTTGTCTGTCAACCTGTGTTAGTGTTTGTGTGTTTGTAGTCTGTCAACCTGTGTTAGTGTTTGTGTGTTTATTGTCTGTCAACCTGTGTTAGTGTTTGTGTGTTTGTAGTCTGTCAACCTGTGTTAGTGTTTGTGTGTTTGTTGTCTGTCAACCTGTGTTAGTGTTTGTGTGTTTGTTGTCTGTCAACCTGTGTTAGTGTTTGTGTGTTTGTTGTCTGTCAACCTGTGTTAGTGTTTGTGTGTTTGTAGTCTGTCAACCTGTGTTAGTGTTGTGTGATTGTTGTCTGTCAACCTGTGTTAGTGTTTGTGTGTTTGTAGTCTGTCAATCTGTGTTAGTGTTTGTGTGTTTGTTGTCTGTCAACCTGTGTTAGTGTTTGTGTGTTTGTTGTCTGTCAACCTGTGTTAGTGTTGTGTGTTTGTTGTCTGTCAACCTGTGTTAGTGTTTGTGTGATCGTTGTCTGTCAACCTGTGTTAGTGTTTGTGTGATTGTTGTCCGTCAACCTGTGTTAGTGTTGTGTGATCGTTGTCTGTCAACCTGTGTTAGTGTTTGTGTGATTGTTGTCTGTCAACCTGTGTTAGTGTTTGTGTGATCGTTGTCTGTCAACCTGTGTTAGTGTTTGTGTGATTGTTGTCTGTCAACCTGTGTTAGTGTTTGTGTGATTGTTGTCTGTCAACCTGTGTTAGTGTTTGTGTGTTTGTAGTCTGTCAACCTGTGTTAGTGTTTGTGTGTTTGTTGTCTGTCAACCTGTGTTAGTGTTTGTGTGTTTGTTGTCTGTCAACCTGTGTTAGTGTTGTGTGTTTGTTGTCTGTCAACCTGTGTTAGTGTTTGTGTGATCGTTGTCTGTCAACCTGTGTTAGTGTTTGTGTGATTGTTGTCTGTCAACCTGTGTTAGTGTTTGTGTGATTGTTGTCTGTCAACCTGTGTCAGTGATGTGTGATTGTTGTCTGTCAACCTGTGTTAGTGTTTGTGTGTTTGTTGTCTGTCAACCTGTGTTAGTGTTGTGTGATTGTTGTCTGTCAACCTGTGTTAGTGTTTGTGTGATTGTTGTCTGTCAACCTGTGTTAGTGTTTGTGTGATCGTTGTCTGTCAACCTGTGTTAGTGTTTGTGTGATTGTTGTCTGTCAACCTGTGTTAGTGTTTGTGTGATTGTTGTCTGTCAACCTGTGTCAGTGATGTGTGATTGTTGTCTGTCAACCTGTGTTAGTGTTTGTGTGTTTGTTGTCTGTCAACCTGTGTTAGTGTTGTGTGATTGTTGTCTGTCAACCTGTGTTAGTGTTTGTGTGATTGTTGTCTGTCAACCTGTGTTAGTGTTTGAGTGTTTGTTGTCTGTCAACCTGTGTTAGTGTTTGTGTGTTTGTAGTCTGTCAACCTGTGTTAGTGTTGTGTGTTTGTTGTCTGTCAACCTGTGTCAGTGATGTGTGATTGTTGTCTGTCAACCTGTGTTAGTGTTTGTGTGTTTGTTGTCTGTCAACCTGTGTTAGTGTTGTGTGATTGTTGTCTGTCAACCTGTGTTAGTGTTTGTGTGATTGTTGTCTGTCAACCTGTGTTAGTGTTTGTGTGATTGTAGTCTGTCAACCTGTGTTAGTGTTGTGTGTTTGTAGTTTGTCAACCTGTGTTAGTGTTGTGTGTTTGTAGTCTGTCAACCTGTGTTAGTGTTTGTGTGTTTATTGTCTGTCAACCTGTGTTAGTGTTGCGGAAGAAAGAGTGGATCTGAGACATGGATGAAGTCATTTGCTAGTTTGAGTGCATTGTGAAAGTGAAAGTGAAAGTGAAAGTGAAAGTGAAAGTGAAAGTGATGTGACCAGCTGGAAGTTGCTTTGGAGAACTTTGTGAAGACTTTTGAAAAAGTGACCTAAGTATTAAGAAATGTGTCCTAGTCACTCTGCACATTTTGCACACATGCGTACTAGGTCCTGTTGCACCGGCTGTTGGAGGGGGAGGGCTCTTAAACGACCATTCACTGTGTGTGTGTGTGTGTGTGTGTGTGTGTGTGTGTGTGTGTGTGTGTGTGTGTGTGTGTGTGTGTGTGTGTGTGTGTGTGTGTGTGTGTGTGTGTGTGTGTGTGTGTGTGTGTGTGCTTGACCATTAGGATCATTGATGAATGAGGCTGTCAGAGGGCAGACAATTAAATCAAATATGAAACAAAGTCTCTCTGACGGAACAAAGCATTCTTCTGCCTCGCCGTGTGTGTGTGTGTGTGTGTGTGTGTGTGTGTGTGTGTGTGTGTGTGTGTGTGTGTGTGTGTGTGTGTGTGTGTGTGTGTGTGTGTGTGTGTGTGTGTGTGTGTGTGTGTGTAATTTTGCATGCTTGTTTATATGTATTGTAAAGTCACTGCAGCATGCCGTGTGCACATGCACCACTGCACATATGTAATGACATGCATTACTGTGTGTGTGTGTGTGTGTGTGTGTGTGTGTGTGTGTGTGTGTGTGTGTGTGTGTGTGTGTGTGTGTGTGTGTGTGTGTGTGTGTGTGTGTGTGTGTGTGTGTGTGTGTGTGTGGCTACTACAGTTGTATGCAAGTGAAAACAATGTGAGGGCTGCAGTGAATATTAGATGTCAGGCATGAATGATTGTGAATAAAGTAAAAGTGTAACATGTATTCACCAAGTAAAAGTGTAACATGTATTCACCAAGTAAAAGTGTAACATGTATTCACCAAGTAAAAGTCTAACATGTATTCACCAAGTAAAAGTGTAACATGTATTCACCAAGTAAAAGTGTAACATGTATTCACCAAGTAAAAGTATAACATGTATTCACCAAGTAAAAGTGTAACATGTATTCACCAAGTAAAAGTGTAACATGTATTCACCAAGTAAAAGTGTAACATGTATTCACCAAGTAAAAGTATAACATGTATTCACCAAGTAAAAGTGTAACATGTATTCACCAAGTAAAAGTGTAACATGTATTCACCAAGTAAAAGTGTAACATGTATTCACCAAGTAAAAGTGTAACATGTATTCACCAAGTAAAAGTGTAACATGTATTCACCAAGTAAAAGTGTAACATGTATTCACCAAGTAAAAGTGTAACATGTATTCACCAAGTAAAAGTGTAACATGTATTCACCAAGTAAAAGTGTAACATGTATTCACCAAGTAAAAGTGTAACATGTATTCACCAAGTAAAAGTGTAACATGTATTCACCAAGTAAAAGTGTAACATGTATTCACCAAGTAAAAGTGTAACATGTATTCACCAAGTAAAAGTGTAACATGTATTCACCAAGTAAAAGTGTAACATGTATTCACCAAGTAAAAGTATAACATGTATTCACCAAGTAAAAGTATAACATGTATTCACCAAGTAAAAGTGTAACATGTATTCACCAAGTAAAAGTGTAACATGTATTCGCCAAGTAAAAGTGTAACATGTATTCGCCAAGTAAAAGTGTAACATGTATTCACCAAGTAAAAGTGTAACATGTATTCACCAAGTAAAAGTGTAACATGTATTCACCAAGTAAAAGTGTAACATGTATTCACCAAGTAAAAGTGTAACATGTATTCACCAAGTAAAAGTGTAACATGTATTCACCAAGTAAAAGTGTAACATGTATTCACCAAGTAAAAGTGTAACATGTATTCACCAAGTAAAAGTATAACATGTATTCACCAAGTAAAAGTATAACATGTATTCACCAAGTAAAAGTGTAACATGTATTCACCAAGTAAAAGTGTAACATGTATTCACCAAGTAAAAGTGTAACATGTATTCGCCAAGTAAAAGTGTAACATGTATTCACCAAGTAAAAGTGTAACATGTATTCACCAAGTAAAAGTGTAACATGTATTCACCAAGTAAAAGTGTAACATGTATTCACCAAGTAAAAGTGTAACATGTATTCACCAAGTAAAAGTGTAACATGTATTCACCAAGTAAAAGTATAACATGTATTCACCAAGTAAAAGTATAACATGTATTCACCAAGTAAAAGTGTAACATGTATTCACCAAGTAAAAGTGTAACATGTATTCACCAAGTAAAAGTGTAACATGTATTCACCAAGTAAAAGTGTAACATGTATTCACCAAGTAAAAGTGTAACATGTATTCACCAAGTAAAAGTGTAACATGTATTCACCAAGTAAAAGTGTAACATGTATTCACCAAGTAAAAGTGTAACATGTATTCACCAAGTAAAAGTGTAACATGTATTCACCAAGTAAAAGTATAACATGTATTCACCAAGTAAAAGTGTAACATGTATTCACCAAGTAAAAGTGTAACATGTATTCGCCAAGTAAAAGTGTAACATGTATTCGCCAAGTAAAAGTGTAACATGTATTTGCCAAGTAAAAGTGTAACATGTATTCACCAAGTAAAAGTGTAACATGTGTTCACCAAGTAAAAGTGTAACATGTATTCACCAAGTAAAAGTGTAACATGTATTCACCAAGTAATAGTGTAACATGTATTCACCAAGTAAAAGTGTAACATGTATTCACCAAGTAAAAGTGTAACATGTATTCGCCAAGTAAAAGTGTAACATGTATTCGCCAAGTAAAAGTGTAACATGTATTCACCAAGTAAAAGTGTAACATGTATTCACCAAGTAAAAGTGTAACATGTATTCACCAAGTAAAAGTGTAACATGTATTCACCAAGTAAAAGTGTAACATGTATTCACCAAGTAAAAGTGTAACATGTATTCACCAAGTAAAAGTGTAACATGTATTCACCAAGTAAAAGTGTAACATGTATTCACCAAGTAAAAGTGTAACATGTATTCACCAAGTAAAAGTGTAACATGTATTCACCAAGTAAAAGTGTAACATGTATTCACCAAGTAAAAGTGTAACATGTATTCGCCAAGTAAAAGTGTAACATGTATTCGCCAAGTAAAAGTGTAACATGTATTCACCAAGTAAAAGTGTAACATGTATTTGCCAAGTAAAAGTGTAACATGTATTCACCAAGTAAAAGTGTAACATGTATTCACCAAGTAAAAGTGTAACATGTATTCGCCAAGTAAAAGTGTAACATGTATTCACCAAGTAAAAGTGTAACATGTATTCACCAAGTAAAAGTGTAACATGTATTCGCCAAGTAAAAGTGTAACATGTATTTGCCAAGTAAAAGTGTAACATGTATTTGCCAAGTAAAAGTGTAACATGTATTCACCAAGTAAAAGTGTAACATGTATTCACCAAGTAAAAGTGTAACATGTATTCGCCAAGTAAAAGTGTAACATGTATTCACCAAGTAAAAGTGTAACATGTATTCACCAAGTAAAAGTGTAACATGTATTCGCCAAGTAAAAGTGTAACATGTATTTGCCAAGTAAAAGTGTAACATGTATTTGCCAAGTAAAAGTGTAACATGTATTCACCAAGTAAAAGTGTAACATGTATTCACCAAGTAAAAGTGTAACATGTATTCACCAAGTAAAAGTGTAACATGTATTCACCAAGTAAAAGTGTAACATGTATTCGCCAAGTAAAAGTGTAACATGTATTTGCCAAGTAAAAGTGTAACATGTATTTGCCAAGTAAAAGTGTAACATGTATTCACCAAGTAAAAGTGTAACATGTATTCACCAAGTAAAAGTGTAACATGTATTTGCCAAGTAAAAGTGTAACATGTATTTGCCAAGTAAAAGTATAACATGAATTCACCAAGTAAAAGTGTATGATGCATGATGTATGATGTATGATGTATGACTTATGATATATGACTTATGATGTATGACTTATGATGTATGACGTATGATGTATGACGTATAACGTATGACTTATGATGTATGACTTATGATGTATGATGTATGACGTATGACGTATGATGAATGACTTATGATGTATGACATATGACGTATGATGTATGACTTATGATGTATGACTTATGATGTATGATGCATGACTTATGATGTATGACTTATGATGTATGATGCATGACTTATGATGTATGATGCATGACTTATGATGTATGATGTATGACGTATCATCATTTCTTTGTATTCCTTTCATGAACATGTTTATATACAAGCCATATCCAGTTGACACTTTCATTGTTGTTTTGTTTCTTCTACATTTACATCATCAGAAAAGAGCAGATGGAAGAATATTATTCTTATATTTATTTGCCCCTTTTTAACATCAATTATTGACATGACTTTTTTACTGTTCCCTCCACCAACACCACAACTACTTTTTAACACAAATGATTGACATGACTTTATCACTGTTCCCTCCACCAACACCACAACTACAACATACTTTTTAACACCAATGATTGACATGACTTTATCACTGTTCCCTCCACCAACACCCCAACTACTTTTTAACACAAATGATTGACATGACTTTATCACTGTTCCCTCCACCAACACCCCAACTACAACATACTTTTTAACACCAATGATTGACATGACTTTATCACTGTTCCCTCCACCAACTCCCCAACTACTTTTTAACACCAATGATTGACATGACTTTATCACTGTTCCTTCCACCAACACCCCAACTACTTTTTAACACAAATGATTGACATGACTTTATCACTGTTCCCTCCACCAACACCCCAACTACTTTTTAACACAAATGATTGACATGACTTTATCACTGTTCCCTCCACCAACACCCCAACTACTTTTTAACACAAATGATTGACATGACTTTATCACTGTTCCCTCCACCAACACCCCAACTACTTTTTAACACAAATGATTGACATGACTTTATCACTGTTCCCTCCACCAACACCCCAACTACAACATACTTTTTAACACCAATGATTGACATGACTTTATCACTGTTCCCTCCACCAACTCCCCAACTACTTTTTAACACCAATGATTGACATGACTTTATCACTGTTCCTTCCACCAACACCCCAACTACTTTTTAACACAAATGATTGACATGACTTTATCACTGTTCCCTCCACCAACACCCCAACTACTTTTTAACACAAATGATTGACATGACTTTATCACTGTTCCCTCCACCAACACCCCAACTACTTTTTAACACCAATTATTGACATGACTTTATCACTGTTCCCTCCACCAACACCACAACTACAACATACTTTTTAACACCAATGATTGACATGACTTTATCACTGTTCCCTCCACCAACACCCCAACTACTTTTTAACACCAATGATTGACATGACTTTATCACTGTTCCCTCCACCAACACCCCAACTACTTTTTAACACCAATGATTGACATGACTTTATCACTGTTCCCTCCACCAACACCCCAACTACTTTTTAACACAAATGATTGACATGACTTTATCACTGTTCCCTCCACCAACACCTCAACTACTTTTTAACACAAATTATTGACATGACTTTATCACTGTTCCCTCCACCAACACCCCAACTACTTTTTAACACAAATGATTGACATGACTTTATCACTGTTCCCTCCACCAACACCCCAACTACAACATACTTTTTAACACCAATGATTGACATGACTTTATCACTGTTCCCTCCACCAACTCCCCAACTACTTTTTAACACCAATTATTGACATGACTTTATCACTGTTCCTTCCACCAACACCCCAACTACTTTTTAACACAAATGATTGACATGACTTTATCACTGTTCCCTCCACCAACACCCCAACTACAACATACTTTTTAACACCAATGATTGACATGACTTTATCACTGTTCCCTCCACCAACTCCCCAACTACTTTTTAACACCAATTATTGACATGACTTTATCACTGTTCCTTCCACCAACACCCCAACTACTTTTTAACACAAATGATTGACATGACTTTATCACTGTTCCCTCCACCAACACCCCAACTACAACATACTTTTTAACACCAATGATTGACATGACTTTATCACTGTTCCCTCCACCAACACCCCAACTACTTTTTAACACAAATGATTGACATGACTTTATGACTGTTCCTTCCACCAACACCTCAACTACTTTTTAACACAAATTATTGACATGACTTTATCACTGTTACCTCCTCAAAGATATTCTTCCAACTTCTGAAGTCTTTGTCTAGACAATTCCATGCTTTCACACCAGCAGCAGATAAGCATGTCCTCATACATCCCACGTCATCAGAGGTGGGTAGTAACACGCTACATTTACTCCGTTACATCTACTTGAGTAACTTTTGGGATAAATTGTACTTCTAAGAGTAGTTTTAATGCAACATACTTTTACTTTTACTTGAGTATATTTATAGAGAAGAAACGCTACTTTTACTCCGCTACTTTTATCTACATTCAGCTCGCTACTCGCTACTAATTTTTATCCATCTGTTAATGCACACTTTGTTTGTTTTGGTCTGTCAGACAGACCTTCATAGTGCCTGCGTTTCAACAAATACAGTCACTGGTGACGTTCACTCCGTTCCACCAATCAGATGCAGTCACTGGTGACGTTGGACCAATCAAACAGAGCCAGGTGGTCACATGATCTGACAAACAAGTTGAAAAACTTATTGGGGTGTTACCATTTAGTGGTCAATCGTACGGAATATGTACTGTACTGTGCAATCTACTAATAAAAGTTCCAATCAATCAATCAAAAGTGTGAAGGAAAAAAGACACTTTTTTATTTCAACCGTACATCCCGTCAAAAGCCTAAAGATTGACTGCACAGTTCCTGTCTTCACAATAAATGTGCCGCTCCATGGCGCCTGCACTTTCAAAATAAGAGTCTCCGAAAGCCTGCGCAAACAAGCTAGCAAGCTACGGAGTTTGCCGCCAATGTATTTCTTGTAAAGTGTATAAAAACGAATATGGAAGCTGGACAAATAAGATGGCAAAAACCAACCACTTTCATGTGGTATTAGACAGAAAAGAAGAACTTTTTTTCTCCTCCATTTGAAAACGTGGACGTTATCATCACTACTGTCTGATTACAATCAACGCAAGTCATCAGAATCAGGTAATACACCAACTTATATTCTTGTCTTCATGAAAGAAAGGAATCTATATGTGTTAAACATGCATGTATATTCATTAAAACACCTTTAACATGTAAACAAAAACGGCCAAATAAATAAATATAAACTATATACTGTATATATCAATGTATGTATATATATATATATATATATATATATATATATATATATATATATATATATATATATATATATATATATATATATATATATATATGTATGTGTGTGTGTGTGTGTGTGTGTGTGTGTGTGTGTGTGTGTGTGTGTGTGTATATATATATATATATATATATATATATATATATATATATATATATATATATATATATATATATGTATATATATGATATGTGTGTGTATGTTACTCATCAGTTACTCAGTACTTGAGTAGTTTTTTCACAACATACTTTTTACTTTTACTCAAGTAAATATTTGGGTGACTACTCCTTACTTTTACTTGAGTAATAAATCTCTAAAGTAACAGTACTCTTACTTGAGTACAATTTCTGGCTACTCTACCCACCTCTGTACGTCATACATCATACTTGTATGAAGTATGACGTATGACTTATGACGTATGATGTATGACTTATGACGTATGACTTATGATGCATGACTTATGACTTATGACTTATGATATATGACGTATGACATATGACATATGACATATGACGTATGACGTATAACTTATGACGTATGATGTATGATGTATGACTCATGACGTATGACATATGACATGACGTATGATGTATGACTTATGACGTATGATGTGTGATGTATGACTTATGATGTATGACGTATGATGTATGACTTAAGATGTATGATGTATGAGGTATGAGGTATGACTTATGATGTATGAGTTATGATGTATGACTTATGATGTATGATGTATAACTTATGATGTATGATGTATGACTTATGATGTGTGACTTATGATGCATGACTTATGACATATGATGTATGATGTATGACTTATGATGTATGATGTATGATGTATGATGCATGACTTCTGATGTATGATGTATAACTTATGATGTATGATGTATGACTTATGATGTGTGACTTATGATGCATGACTTATGACATATGATGTATGATGTATGACTTATGATGTATGATGTATGATGTATGATGCATGACTTCTGATGTATGATGCATGACTTATGATGTATGATGTATGACATATGATGCATGACTTATTGATTGATTGATTGAGACTTGTATTAGTAGGTTGCACAGTGAAGTACATATTCGGTACAATTGACCACTAAATGGTAACACCCCAATAAGTTTTTACACTTCTTTAAGTCGGGGTCCACTTCAATTGATTGATGATACAGATATATACTATCAGATATACTATCATCATGATACAGATATATACTATCATATATACTATCATCATAATACAGATATATACTATCATATATACTATCATCATAATACAGATATATACTATCATATATACTATCATCATAATACAGATATATACTATCATATATACTATCATCATAATACAGATATATACTATCATATATACAATCATCATAATACAGATATATACTATCATATATACAATCATCATAATACAGATATATACTATCATATATACTATCATCATAATACAGATATATACTATCATATATACTATCATCATGATACAGATATATACTATCAGATATATACTATCATCATAATACAGATATATACTATCATATATACTATCATCATAATACAGATATATACTATCATATATACTATCATCATAATACAGATATATACTATCATATATACTATCATCATAATACAGATATATACTATCATATATACTATCATCATAATACAGATATATACTATCATATATACTATCATCATAATACAGATATATACTATCATATATACTATCATCATAATACAGATATATACTATCATATATACTATCATCATAATACAGTCATCACACAAGATCATCATCACATTGAATTATTTACATTATTTACAATTCGGGGTGTGGGGGGGGGGTTTGGTTTGGTTGTTATCATCAGTCATCAACAATTGAGAACAGAGAAATGGACATTGGAACAGTGTAGGTCTGACTTGGTAGGATATGTACAGCAAGTAGTGGACAGAGAGAGAGAGAGAGAGAGAGAGAGAGAGAGAGAGAGAGAAAGAGAGAGAGAGAGAGAGAGAGAGAGAGAGAGAGAGAGAAAGAGAGAGAGAGAGAGAGAGAGAGAGAGAGAGAGAGAGAGAGAGAGAGAGATCAGAAAGCATAAGAAAAAGTATCTGCATTTGATTGTTTACATTTGATTAGTAACAACAACCCGGGGAGGGTGTTAGTTTAGGGTTGAAGTTGCCTGGAGGTGTACTTTTTTGCGGTTTTGAAGGAGGATAGAGATGCATGACTTATGATGTATGATGTATGATGTATGACTTATGATGTGTGACTTATGACGTATGATGTATGATGTATGACTTATAATGTATGATGTATGATGTATGACCTATGATGTATGACTTATGATGTATGATGATTGATGCATGACTTATGATGTATGATGTATGACTTATGATGTATGACTTATGATGTGTGACTTATGACGTATGATGTATGATGTATGACTTATAATGTATGATGTATGACCTATGATGTATGATGTATGACTATTGATGCATGACTTATTATGTATGATCTATGATGTATGACTTATGATGTGTGACTTATGACGTATGATGTATGATGTATGACTTATAATGTATGATGTATGATGTATGACCTATGATGTATGACTTATGATGTATGATGATTGATGCATGACTTATGATGTATGATGTATGACTTATGATGTATGACTTATGATGTGTGACTTATGACGTATGATGTATGATGTATGACTTATAATGTATGATGTATGACTTATGATGTATGACTTATGATGTATGACTTATGATGTGTGACTTATGATGTATGATGTATGATGTATGATGCATGATTAATGACTTATGACGTATGACATATGATGTATGACGTATGACTTGTGATGTATGACTTATGATTTATGACTTATGATGTATGATGCATGATGTATGATGTATGACGTATGACTTGTGATGTATGACTTATGATTTATGACTTATGATGTATGATGCATGATGTATGATGTATGACTTATGATGTATGATGCATAACTTATGATGTATAACTTATGATGTATGATGCATGACGTAGGATGTATGACTTATGATGTATGATGTATGACTTATGATGTATGACTTATGATGTATGACATATGATGTATGATGTATGACTTATGATGTATGATGCATAACTTATGATGTATAACTTATGATGTATGATGCATGACGTAGGATGTATGACTTATGATGTATGACATATGATGTATGATGTATGATGTATGACTTATGATGTATGACTTATAGCGAGTAAGCATGGAGATGGTAAAAAGTTCATTTTGAAAATGGAGTCTTTGAAAAAAAAAAGATTTTAGTTTGTAATTAATTTTTGAAAATGATGAATTAATTTATTATTGAAATCAAGTAAAAATTGTGATTTGAAGGTGAATATTTATTGATCCCCCCTAATGATCATAGACCGGATTGCAATGTGTTAGTCCAAATAAATACTAAATATGGAGACATCCTGAAGGACTTCAAGTCCATCAGCTGCTCCAAGTCTCAGTCCATGGTTCTCGCCAGGAATTTCTGGGTTGGGGAGAAGATCTTGGAGGAGTTCAAGTACCTCAGAGTCTTGTTCACCAGTGAGTGGATGTGATATCGCTGCAGCGTCTGCAGTCATGCCGACCATGTATCGCTCTGTCATGGTGAAGAAGGAGTGAGCCGGAAGGCAAAGCTCTCAATTATGTTCCCATCCTCACCTATGGTCATGATCTTTGGGTTATGACCAAAGGACAAGATCACGGGGACAAGATCTATGTTCCCATCCTCACCTATGGTCATGATCTTTGGGTTATGACCAAAGGACAAGATCACGGGGACAAGATCTATGTTCCCATCCTCACCTATGGTCATGATCTTTGGGTTATGACCAAAGGACAAGATCACGGGGACAAGATCTATGTTCCCATCCTCACCTATGGTCATGATCTTTGGGTTATGACCAAAGGACAAGATCACGGGGACACGATCTACATTCCCATCCTCACCTATGGTCATGATCTTTGGGTTATGACCAAAGGACAAGATCACGGGGACACGATCTACATTCCCATCCTCACCTATGGTCATGATCTTTGGGTTATGACCAAAGGACAAGATCACGGGGACACGATCTACATTCCCATCCTCACCTATGGTCATGATCTTTGGGTTATGACCAAAGGACAAGATCACGGGGACACGATCTACATTCCCATCCTCACCTATGGTCATGATCTTTGGGTTATGACCAAAGGACAGGATCACGGGGACAAGATCTACATTCCCATCCCCACCTATGGTGATGATCTTTGGGTTATGACCAAAGGACAAGATCACGGGGACAAGATCTATGTTCCCATCCTCACCTATGGTCATGATCTTTGGGTTATGACCAAAGGACAAGATCACGGGGACAAGATCTACGTTCCCATCCTCACCTATGGTCATGATCTTTGGGTTATGACCAAAGGACAAGATCACGAGGACAAGATCTACGTTCCCATCCTCACCTATGGTCATGATCTTTGGGTTATGACCAAAGGACAAGATCACGGGGACACGATCTACATTCCCATCCTCACCTATGGTCATGATCTTTGGGTTATGACCAAAGGACAAGATCACGGGGACACGATCTACATTCCCATCCTCACCTATGGTCATGATCTTTGGGTTATGACCAAAGGACAGGATCACGGGGACAAGATATACATTCCCATCCCCACCTATGGTGATGATCTTTGGGTTATGACCAAAGGACACGTTCACAAGGACAAGATCTACGTTCCCATCCTCACCTATGGTCATGATCTTTGGGTTATGACCAAAGGACAAGATCAAGGGGACAAGATCTACATTCCCATCCTCACCTATGGTCATGATCTTTGGGTTATGACCAAAGGACAAGATCACGAGGACAAGATCTACATTCCCATCCTCACCTATGGTCATGATCTTTGGGTTATGACCAAAGGACAGGATCACGGGGACAAGATATACATTCCCATCCCCACCTATGGTGATGATCTTTGGGTTATGACCAAAGGACACGTTCACAAGGACAAGATCTACGTTCCCATCCTCACCTATGGTCATGATCTTTGGGTTATGACCAAAGGACAAGATCAAGGGGACAAGATCTACATTCCCATCCTCACCTATAGTCATGATCTTTGGGTTATGACCAAAGGACAAGATCACGAGGACAAGATCTACATTCCCATCCTCACCTATGGTCATGATCTTTGGGTTATGAGCAAAGGACAAGATCACGAGGACAAGATCTACGTTCCCATCCTCACCTATGGTCATGATCTTTGGGTTATGACCAAAGGACAAGATCACGAGGACAAGATCTGCGTTCCCATCCTCACCTATGGTCAGGATCTTTGGGTTATGACCAAAGGACATGATAACCGGTAGAAGCGGCCCAAATGAGTTTCCTCCGCCGGGTGGTGGGTCTCTCCCTTAGAGATAGGGTGAGAAGCTCTGTCATCCGGGAGGAGCTCAAAGTAAAGCCGCTGCTCCTCCACATGGAGAGGAGCCAGATGAGGTGGTTCGGGCATCTGGTCAGGATGCCACCCGAATGCCTCCCTAGGGAGGTGTTTTGGACACGTCCGACCGGTAGGAGGCCACGGGGAAGACCCAGGACACGTTGGGAAGACTATGTCTCCCGGCTGGCCTGGGAACGCCTCGGGATCCCCCAACCTGATCCACACTTTCACCCTTACGGCGGACTCTGAAGGCCGACCTAAGTGCCATGTGGTCCTCCATGAACGTGTGTGTCAACGTGTGTGTGTGTGTGTGTGTGTGTGTGTGTGTGTGTGTGTGTGTGTGTGTGTGTGTGTGTGTGTGTGTGTGTGTGTATACTATAAAGGTGTCCGGGTATCATCCAGGTCGAGTAAAGCGCCACATAAATACACAACATGTTTTTGTACTAAATAAACATAAATACACAACAAGTATTTGTACTAAATAAAAATAAATACACAACATGTATTTGTACTAAATAAACATAAATACACAACATGTATTTGTACTAAATAAATATAGATACACAACATGTATTTGTAGTAAATAAACATAAGTACACAACATGTATTTGTACTAAATAAACATAAATACACAACATGTATTTGTACTAAATAAATACACAACATGTATTTGTACTAAATAAACATAAATACACAACATGTATTTGTAGTAAATGAGTAAAAACAAAATAAATGATTAAAAAAAAACTTCTAACTGACTCCATAACAACTTCCTGTTTCAACAATAAGAGTGAAACATTATTGCATAAATTAATCAAATACTAATAGTATTTTGCACAAGTAAATGATGAAGTACTGATAGTATTTTGAACATGTAAATAATGAAGTACTGATAGTATTTTGAACATGTAAATAATGAAGTACTGATAGTATTTTGCACAAGTAAATGATGAAGTACTGATAGTATTTTGTACATGTAAATAATGAAGTACTGATAGTATTTTGAACATGTAAATAATGAAGTACTGATAGTATTTTGCACAAGTAAATGATGAAGTACTGATAGTATTTTGTACATGTAAATAATGAAGTACTGATAGTATTTTGCACAAGTAAATGATGAAGTAGTGATAGTATTTTGAACATGTAAATAATGAAGTACTGACAGTAGTGTGTACAAGTAAATGATGAAGTACTGATAGTATTTTGTACAAGCAAATAATGAAGTACTGATAGTATTTTGTACAAGCAAATAATGAAGTAATGATAGTAGTGTGTACAAGCAAAGATAAATACTGCAACATAGAAGTAGTGTGTGTGTGACAATCATTGGTACTTTAACTTTAACTTAGTAGTATTGAGTACAAACAAATAATAGTACTAGAAAAAAGAAGTAGTGACATTGTGTAGCAGCAAATACAAGTTTTAGAAAATATGAGTAGTAATATTGTGTACAAGTAAATGAAAGCGGTATAAAAACAACGTATTACAATTGAGTATAAGCAAATGAAAGTACTACAGAAAATAGAAGTAGTGATATTGTGTACACACAATTAAAAGTACTACAAAAAAGAAGTAGTAAAGTCATGTAGAAGCAAATGAAAGTACCATAGAAAATAGAAGTAGTGATTGTGTAAACACAAATGAAAGTACAAGAAAAAAGAAGTAGCAATAGTGTGTACATGTAATTACAAGTACTATAAAAACAAAGTACTATTATTGAGTACAAGTAAATGAAAGCAGTTGAAAATGAAAGTAGTAGTATTTGAGTACAAGTAAATTAAAGTATGATAAAACAAAAGTATTTGAGTAAAAATACATTAAAGTACTATAAAAACAAAGTAATAGTATTTGAGTACAATTACATTATAGTACTATGAAACCAAGTAGTAGTATTTGAGTACAAGAACATTAAAGTACTATAAAACCAAGTAGTAGTAGTATTGGAGTACAAGTACAAAAAAGTATTATAAAAAGAAAGTAGTAGTATTTGAGAAGAAGTAAATGAAAGTAATATAAAAAGAAAGTATTTGAGAACAAGCAAATGAAAGTAATATAAAAAGAAAGTATTTGAGAACAAGCAAATGAAAGTAATATAAAAAGAAAGTATTTGAGAAGAAGTAAATGAAAGTAATATAAACATAAAGTATTTGAGAAGAAGTAAATTAAAGTAATATAAAAAGAAAGTATTTGAGAACAAGCAAATTAAAGTAATATAAAAAGAAAGTATTTGAGAAGAAGTAAATGAAAGTAACATAAAAACAAAGTATTTACGTAGATGAAAGTAGGTCTAAAGACAAAGTATTGAAGTAGTATATGAAGTATTGGAGTACATGAAAGTCCAAGTATTAAAGTAGTATATGAAGTATTTGTGTACGTACCGGATGCGCGGCGCGGCGCGTGCTGCTTCCTCCGCGGCATGTCTGCTTCCTTGCAGCGGCACTTGCTCGCTCCGCAGGCCGCCCGTGAGGCTCCCTGCTCGGCCAGCCTTCTCCTCCACGCCCGCTCAGGACTCCCGCGTGGAAGTGCCGCTCGTACACGCCGAGAGAGGAGTCGCCTTCCCGGGTGGAGTCCCGGTCAAGTCCCGGTCGAGTCCCCGGTGCGCAGCTGCGAGAGTGGCGGACAAACAGACGGCGGCGTCAGTCAAAAGTGGCGAAAAAGAACAAACGGGAAAAAAAATAAAAAAAATAAAAAATATTTCGAGGTCCGTACAGCTGAGCGCGCACACGCACACGCACGCGCCTGCAGACTTACGTGAATGAGCGTCACGCGCACGAGCTAAACAGGTCCTGATGAAGATGAAGAGCATCTGGGGGCGTGCACGCGCGTGTGCGTGCGTGCACGGCTGGATGAAATTGGTGCTTGATTGATCTTCCTGGCAGTGACGCAATAATCAATGACGTCATAATAATAATACTAATAATAGGAAGTGTTTGGATTTTATTGTAAGTTGTTCTAGAAGGCATCAAAGTTCATCTTCTTGCTCACGTGCTCTCCTCCGCGGGAAGACGATGTTTTCCCGGCAGATCTTCCCGCCAGTGTGCGCGCGGCTGCAGCGGTGCGCGCCCTAAGATCCGCCCAAACATCTGTCCGTCTCTCGCGCGCGCGCACGGAGCACCGGGACCGTCACGCCCACCACGTCACGTCACGTCACGCCCACGCACGCACACGCACACGCACACGCACACGCACACGCTCGCTGACTGGCGCGGTCGCGTGCGTGTCTCCTTTGCCTCCGCGCGCGCACTCTCGGCGAGAAAACCTTTTTCATTTTCTCTTTTTCAGGAGGAACAAAGTTGCAGGTAAAATTATACAATTTCTTTTACTGGAAATTAGACATCTCTTTATTATCTTTTACTGGAAAATATACATTTCTTTATTGTCTTTTACTGGAAATTATACATCTCTTTATTATCTTTTACTGGAAATTTGACATCTCTTTATTTTCTTTTACTGGAAATAATACATCTCTTTATTATCTTTTACTGGAAATAATACATCTCTTTATTATCTTTTACTGGAAATAATACATCTCTTTATTATCTTTTACTGGAAATTTGACATCTCTTTATTTTCTTTTACTGGAAAATAAACATCTCTATTTTCTTTTAATGGAAATTATACCTTTTTTTTATCTTTTACTGGAAATTATACGTCTCTTTATTATGTTCTACTGGAGATGATACATTTGTTTATTATATTTTACTGGAAGATGTTTTATGAAGTATGTATAATTATTATTATTATTAGTGATGATTTTCATCACAAAATAAAGTTGTCATGGTAACTAAAAGTAGAAACTATTATTAGTTGAATGTTTGCATGTCAATGTTTTCTATACTCTAATAATAATTATACACATAATGACAGCAATAATATTAATAATAATAACGTTTTAATGGGAAATAATGATTTTAA
>NC_084553.2:1548450-1563450 GCF_033978685.3 Nerophis lumbriciformis
ACACTCTGCATACACACACTCTGTATACACACACTCTGCATACTCCTCCACACTTGTCTGTGCTTTCGAAGCAGTCTTGTAATGAAGCAGTCTTGTAACGAAGCAGTCTTGTAACGAAGCAGTCTTGTAACGAAGCAGTCTTGTAACGAAGCAGTCTTGTAATGAAGCAGTCTTGTAACGAAGCAGTCTTGTAACGAAGCAGTCTTGTAATGAAGCAGTCTTGTAACGAAGCAGTCTTGTAATGAAGCAGTCTTGTAATGAAGCAGTCTTGTAACGAAGCAGTCTTGTAACGAAGCAGTCTTGTAATGAAGCAGTCTTGTAATGAAGCAATCTTTCAATGAAGCAGTCTTGTAATGAAGCAGTCTTGTAATGAAGCAGTCTTGTAATGAAGCAGTCTTGTAATGAAGCAGTCTTGTAATGAAGCAGTCTTGTAATGAAGCAGTCTTGTAATGAAGCAGTCTTGTAATGAAGCAGTCTCTGGCCAGGTCCTCACCTGCTTCACTGTAGCTTGCTTTCTGATCAGCAGAGGCTTGTATGCAGGAATTAATTTCCCAGATAGATGGTCTGAGGAGCCGAGGTGGTGCAGCTTTGAATACCAGTTTGATGTTGCTGTAGACCATGTCTAACCTGCTGCAACATTCACATATTGATGGAAATGGGGGAACACAGTTTTCATGTTAGCTTGATTAAAGTCCCTTACCACGATGAAAACTCCCTCTGGATGTGTAGATTGCAGTCCATTGATAGAACGGTACAAAGCATTCAAAGCTGCCTTGGTGTTAGCACTGGGAGGGATGTACACGGCTGTGAAGATCATGTACACCATGTGAATACAAAAAAGTACACAATGTAAACACAGAATCTGAATCTGAATCAGAAATACTTTAATAATTCCTGAGGGGAAATTAACATTTTCGGGGGTGGGGAATTTGGTCTAAGCCTGGGCCCCTGCAGAGGAGGTCCAGACTGAGAAAAGGGGAAAACTCATCTCTCTTACATGTGTGTAGAGGGAAACATCAAAGAACACAAAGGACATGAAAGACATTAAAAGAGCAGAGCTGATGCAACCAGCCACTTCTACATACAGCTAGGAATAAACAAAACAAAAAACATATACACTGTGGTGTTCTCTGCGGTGTTCCACGCCATCGTCTGCTGGGGTGGGGGCGCATGGCCAGAGACAGGAGCAGACCCAACAAAGCAACCAAGAGAGTCGACGCCACCCTTGGTCGCCCACTAACTCTTGACTCCAGTCTGCATGGATGAGCGAGGATAAGTCTAAGGAGACCGAGGTGTCCGATACCTGCTCATTCAGGCAAGACACTGTGAAGCTTGTCCGTCCTGGCGCTCAGCACCAGCTCCGCAGCCCTGTCTCTTCATCCACATCTCCTCCAGTCTCTCCAAACTCTGCAATCCTGTCTCTTCATCCACATCTCCTCCAGTCTCTCCAAACTCTGCAATCCTGTCTCTTCATCCACATCTCCTCCAGTCTCTCCAAACTCTGCAATCCTGTCACTTCATCCACATCTCCTCCAGTCTCTCCAAACTCTGCAATCCTGTCTCTTCATCCACATCTCCTCCAGTCTCTCCAAACTCTGCAGTCCTGTCTCTTCATTCACATCTCCTCCAGTCTCTCCAAACTCTGCAATCCTGTCTCTTCATCCACATCTCCTCCAGTCTCTCCAAACTCTGCAGTCCTGTCTCTTCATTCACATCTCCTCCAGTCTCTCCAAACTCTGCAATCCTGTCTCTTTATCCACATCTCCTCCAGTCCCTCCAAACTCTGAAGCCCTGTCTCTTCATCCACATCTCCTCCAGTCTCTCCAAACTCTGAAGCCCTGTCTCTTCATCCACATCTCCTCCAGTCTCTCCAAACTCTGCAATCCTGTCTCTTCATCCACATCTCCTCCAGTCTCTCCAAACTCTGCAATCCTGTCTCTTCATCCACATCTCCTCCAGTCTCTCCAAACTCTGCAATCCTGTCACTTCATCCACATCTCCTCCAGTCTCTCCAAACTCTGCAATCCTGTCTCTTCATCCACAACCCCTCCAGTCTCTCCAAACTCTGCAATCCTGTCTCTTCATCCACATCTCCTCCAGTCTCTCCAAACTCTGCAGTCCTGTCTCTTCATTCACATCTCCTCCAGTCTCTCCAAACTCTGCAATCCTGTCTCTTTATCCACATCTCCTCCAGTCCCTCCAAACTCTGAAGCCCTGTCTCTTCATCCACATCTCCTCCAGTCTCTCCAAACTCTGAAGCCCTGTCTCTTCATCCACATCTCCTCCAGTCTCTCCAAACTCTGCAATCCTGTCTCTTCATCTACATATCCTCCAGTCTCTCCAAACTCTGCAGTCCTGTCTCTTCATCCACATCTCCTCCAGTCTCTCCAAACTCTGCAGCCCTGTCTCTTCATCCACATCTCCTCCAGTCTCTCCAAACTCTGCAATCCCGTCTCTTCATCCACATCTCCTCCAGTCTCTCCAAACTCTGCAATCCTGTCTCTTCATCTACATATCCTCCAGTCTCTCCAAACTCTGCAATCCTGTCTCTTTATCCACATCTCCTCCAGTCTCTCCAAACTCTGAAGCCCTGTCTCTTCATCCACATCTCCTCCAGTCTCTCTAAACTCTGCAATCCTGTCTCTTCATCCACATCTCCTCCAGTCTCTCCAAACTCTGCAGTCCTGTCTCTTCATCCACATCTCCTCCAGTCTTTCCAAACTCTGCAGTCCTGTCTCTTCATCAACATCTCCTCCAGTCTCTCCAAACTCTGAAGCACTGTCTCTTTATCCACATCTCCTCCAGTCTCTCCAAACTCTGCAATCCTGTCTCTTCATCCACATCTCCTCCAGTCTCTCCGAACTCTGCAATCCTGTCTCTTTATCCACATCTCCTCCAGTCTCTCCAAACTCTGAAGCCCTGTCTCTTCATCCACATCTCCTCCAGTCTCTCCAAACTCTGCAATCCTGTCTCTTTATCCACATCTCCTCCAGTCTCTCCAAACTCTGCAGTCCTGTCTCTTCATCCACATCTCCTCCAGTCTCTCCAAACTCTGCAGCCCTGTCTCTTCATCCACATCTCCTCCAGTCTCTCCAAACTCTGCAATCCCGTCTCTTCATCCACATCTCCTCCAGTCTCTCCAAACTCTGCAATCCTGTCTCTTCATCTACATATCCTCCAGTCTCTCCAAACTCTGCAATCCTGTCTCTTTATCCACATCTCCTCCAGTCTCTCCAAACTCTGAAGCCCTGTCTCTTCATCCACATCTCCTCCAGTCTCTCTAAACTCTGCAATCCTGTCTCTTCATCCACATCTCCTCCAGTCTCTCCAAACTCTGCAGTCCTGTCTCTTCATCCACATCTCCTCCAGTCTCTCCAAACTCTGCAGTCCTGTCTCTTCATCAACATCTCCTCCAGTCTCTCCAAACTCTGAAGCACTGTCTCTTTATCCACATCTCCTCCAGTCTCTCCAAACTCTGCAATCCTGTCTCTTCATCCACATCTCCTCCAGTCTCTCCGAACTCTGCAATCCTGTCTCTTTATCCACATCTCCTCCAGTCTCTCCAAACTCTGAAGCCCTGTCTCTTCATCCACATCTCCTCCAGTCTCTCCAAACTCTGCAATCCTGTCTCTTTATCCACATCTCCTCCAGTCTCTCCAAACTCTGCAGTCCTGTCTCTCCATCCACATCTCCTCCAGTCTCTCCAAACTCTGCAGCCCTGTCTCTTCATCCACATCTCCTCCAGTCTCTCCAAACTCTGCAGTCCTGTCTCTTCATCCACATCTCCTCCAGTCTCTCCAAACTCTGCAGTCCTGTCTCTTCATCCACATCTCCTCCAGTCTCTCCAAACTCTGAAGCCCTGTCTCTTCATCCACATCTCCTCCAGTCTCTCCAAACTCTGAAGCCCTGTCTCTTCATCCACATCTCCTCCAGTCTCTCCAAACTCTGAAGCCCTGTCTCTTCATCCACATCTCCTCCAGTCTCTCCAAACTCTGCAATCCTGTCACTTCATCCACATCTCCTCCAGTCTCTCCAAACTCTGCAGCCCTGTCTCTTCATCCACATCTCCTCCAGTCTCTCCAAACTCTGCAATCCTGTCGCTTCATCCACATCTCCTCCAGTCTCTCCAAACTCTGCAGTCCTGTCTCTTCATCCACATCTCCTCCAGTCTCTCCAAACTCTGCAGTTCTGTCTCTTCATCCACATCTCTTCCAGTCTCTCCAAACTCTGCAATCCTGTCTCTTCATCCACATCTCCTCCTGTCTCTCCAAACTCTGCAGCCCTGTCTCTTCATCCACATCTCCTCCAGTCTCTCCAAACTCTGCAATCCTGTCGCTTCATCCACATCTCCTCCAGTCTCTCCAAACTCTGCAGTCCTGTCTCTTCATCCACATCTCCTCCAGTCTCTCCAAACTCTGCAGTTCTGTCTCTTCATCCACATCTCTTCCAGTCTCTCCAAACTCTGCAATCCTGTCTCTTCATCCACATCTCCTCCAGTCTCTCCAAACTCTGCAATCCTGTCTCTTCATCCACATCTCCTCCAGTCTCTCCAAACTCTGCAGTCCTGTCTCTTCATCCACATCTCCTCCAGTCTCTCCAAACTCTGCAGTCCTGTCGCTTCATCCACATCTCCTCCAGTCTCTCCAAACTCTGCAGCCCTGTCTCTTCATCCACATCTCCTCCAGTCTCTCCAAACTCTGCAATCCTGTCGCTTCATCCACATCTCCTCCAGTCTCTCCAAACTCTGCAGTCCTGTCTCTTCATCCACATCTCCTCCAGTCTCTCCAAACTCTGCAGTTCTGTCTCTTCATCCACATCTCCTCCAGTCTCTCCAAACTCTGCAATCCTGTCTCTTCATCCACATCTCCTCCAGTCTCTCCAAACTCTGCAGTCCTGTCTCTTCATCCACATCTCCTCCAGTCTCTCCAAACTCTGCAATTCTGTCTCTTCATCCACATCTCCTCCAGTCTCTCCAAACTCTGAAGCCCTGTCTCTTCATCCACATCTCCTCCAGTCTCTCCAAACTCTGAAGCCCTGTCTCTTCATCCACATCTCCTCCAGTCTCTCCAAACTCTGAAGCCCTGTCTCTTCATCCACATCTCCTCCAGTCTCTCCAAACTCTGCAATCCTGTCTCTTCATCCACATCTCCTCCAGTCTCTCCAAACTCTGCAGTCCTGTCTCTTCATCCACATCTCCTCCAGTCTCTCCAAACTCTGCAATTCTGTCTCTTCATCCACATCTCCTCCAGTCTCTCCAAACTCTACAGTTCTCTCTTAATCCACATCTCCTCCAGTACACAATATAAATACAGAAGACTACACAATATAAATACAAACAACAACACAATATAAACACAATTAAATACACAATATAAATAAAACAAACTACACAATATAAATAAAACAACCTACACAATGTAAATACAAACAACTACACAGTATTAAAAAAACCTACACAATGTAAATACAAAAAACTACACAATATAAACACAAAAACTACACAATGTACATACAAAAAACTACATAATGTAAACACAAAAAATACACAATGTAAATACAAAAAAATAAACGATACAAACACAACAAACTACACAAAATAAAACAAAAAATACACAATGTAAACACAAAAAGTACACAATGTAAATTAAAAAAACTGCACAATATAAACACAAAAAATACACAATGTAAATACAAAAAGTACACAATATAAATACAAAAAGTACACAATGTAAAAACAAAAAAACTACACAATATGAATACAAAAAAGTACACAATGTAAATACAAAAAAGTACATGATATAAATACAAAAAAAGTACACAGAATAAATATAAAAAAGTACACAATATGGAAGGAACCAGGACATATTTACGTCGTTGTGTCAGTCAGTGTGTTTTGTGGCGTAAAGTGTGACGGCATGTAGCTGAGTGACTCACTACTTCCTTTTTGACTGTGTGTGTGTGTGTGTGTGTGTGTGTGTGTGTGTGTGTGTGTGTGTGTGTGTGTGTGTGTGTGTGTGTGTGTGCGTGCGTGCGTGCGTGCGTGCGTGTGTGTGTGGTAAACACGGTGCTTTGTTGTGTCCAAGAAGGAATTTCCCTTCCATCAGTAATCATGCTTGTAATGAGCTGCAGCTGTCAGCATGTTTCCCTTTTCACACACACACACACGCACGCACACACACACACACACACACACACACACACACACACACACACACACACACACACACACACACACACACACACACACACACACACACACACACACACACAGACACATGCACACAAACACAAACACATGTATGCACACACACACATTACTTTACTTGTTGTACTTATACTACATCATATTATACACACATGTACTAATATACACATTAGGTAAAGTAACTTAAGATGTAACTATATTACTGATCATAAAAGTACTTATACACATGTACTAATATACACATAGAGGAAAGTAACTTAAGATGTAACTATATTACTGATCATAAAAGTGCTTGTACACACATGTACTAAAATACACATGGAGAAAAGTAACTTAGGATGCAACTATATCAGTAGGGGTGTGGTCAGAACCTCTTCAGTGAGGGTGTGGTCGGGCGGTATAGCTCTGTTGGTAGAGTGCCCGTGCCAGCAACTTGAGGGTTCCAGGTTCGATCACCGCTTCCACCATCCTAGTCACTAGGATGACTAGACACATTACCCACCTGCTCCCAGTGCCACCCACACTGGTTTAAATGTAACTTAGATATTGGTTTTCACTATGTAAAAGCGCTTTGAGTCACTAAAGAAAAGCGCTATATAAATATAATTCACGTCACTTCATTGAGGGTGTGGTCAGAATCTCTTCAGTGTCAAAGGCTGGTTCCTACACCAGCATCTGCTCCTAGGCTGGTCCCCGAGCCAGCACCCACTCCTAGGCTGGTCCCCGAGCCAGCACCCGCTCCATTGCACAGCGTATTTACATCACAGATCATATGCCCCCTGCATTGCCCAACACCGCTCCTTTAAATACGCTTGAGTTTGGTAAACTTTTTGGCCGACCTAACTGGCAATGGCAGACGTCGCAGAAAGCAGTGGACAAGAGCCATAGCAAAACCAGGAAATTAAGAAGTGACCCAAGTTGTCTAAGGTGTGGGAACACTTCACACTAAAATGGAAGGAAAACACAGTTGTATGCAAACATTGCTAAGTGTAGCTCGCATACCACAATAGCACAAGTTCGATGCTGTAGCACCTGTCGAGAAAGCATCCCATTGAGGGACGTCCAGAGGCGAGGTAAGTCATCTATTATCAAATGTAAACGCAAAAGTTGTGTTAGTAAAATAAAATGTATTCATTATGATAACCAGGATGTGTTCTCTCACTCCCGCAAAGTCATGAAATACCGCCAAAAGGTGTTGAAAACTAACAACGCTATCCGAGCTGTCATGTTCAATTAGCCTTTCATTAGTAACCACGCCAAAGTAGTCGTGCAAAGTTATTTGGGTTATTCCATAACAACCTCTGCTGCACGGAAAGTACAGCCAATGACAGACAATCTGCTTGGAAATCAAGAGGATTGAAAATGCCAGACCGCAGAAAAGACAAATCCAATCCACCAGACATGTCAACAATCTCGGATCAGTATGGAACAGTCTTGAAAACTCTTGAGGGTGTCAAGGGCCAACTGAAAAGCCTTGATGGCGTCAAGGTCCAGATGGATAACTTCATGAAGGAGATCCGTTACCTCAAGAAAAGGACCAAGAAATAAAATCCCTGACCAACAGAGTTGAGGAGCTCGAGCAAGTTGGGGAAGTCAACGATGTCATAGTGACTGGCCTGAAAATAAGAGCCAGGAGTTATGCAGGGCTCAGTGTGAACCAAAATGAGGAGGAGATCAAGTCTGTGGAAGCTGAGGTGACAGGGTTTCTACACAAACAAGGCATCAAGATGGATCCTGGAAATGTGGATATCTGCTATCTGCTTCCCAAAAAAGCAGGGAGTGGAGATGGTGACAACGACACCCGTGCTGTGGTGCTGTCCTTCACAAACAAGAAATACAAAATTGCTCTGCTGAGGCAATGCACCAAACTGAAAGGCTTCAGAGTGCATGCAAACCAAAATCTCACCAAGAAGAATGCAACAATCGCTTGGAAGGCTCGCCAACTGAAGAAAAATAAGAGGATTGAAAACACCTGGAGGGCTAACTGCAAAGTCTACATCAAACCAAATGGATCAGATACCACCAGACTGGTTAGGAGCTGGAAAAGTATGATTAGAAAGATACCTATGGAATGAGACAGCTCAATGAACTCAGTTTAACCTGATTGTTCACAAATAAATAAGAATGAATTGGATAACCTGATTGCTGTCTATGGAAAAATAAGTATATCATCTGATCTTCATCAAGGATATGAAGTCCCAAATGAAGACGTTGACCCGGATTATCATTTCTATTATCCATCCATTTTCTACTATTATAACGAGGTAAATGACTGTGGATATTACACAGAGGTTAAATTCAACGACAACATTTATCTCAAAGGAAATCTTTCAATAATTAATTTTAACGCCAGTAGCCTATATGCTAACTTTGATCAAATACAGAACTACCTTTCATCATTTGACAAGCCCTTCAACATAATTGCAGTGTCGGAAACCTGGATTAATGAGCAGAAAGGTATGGACTTCCACCTTGAAGGTTACAACTTTGGATGCAAAAATAGAATTAACACATCTGGGGGTGGAGTTTCATTGTTTATTGATTTAAACATTTATATCAAGATTCTGGAAAATATGTCTGGAGTGGTTGATGTTGTGATGGAGTGTGTAACAATTCAAATCTCAGGGCTGAAAGTGAAAGTATGCTGTGTTTACAGGGCTCCAAATTCAAACATTGATATATTTGGAAATTACCTGAGGGAAATATCGCAGAAATGAAACAAGGAAATGTATTTCTATATGGTGACTTTAATATTGATCTGTTAAACCCCAATGACAACAAGCAGAATGAGGACTTTGTTAACTCTATGTATGCCTATGGCTTGTGACCTCTTATCACACGCTCTAGTAGAATCACCAAGCAGAGCGCCACTCTAATTCAGGCCCGGCCCTAACCAATCTGGCGCCCTAGGCAAGATTTTAGGTGGCGCCCCCCCACATTGGCAGTGAAGTGTATATACTCACAAGAAACTGAATAGCTTTGTCTTTGACCTTTTTTTTTTACTTACAACTATACCTAATATATAAAGGGGTGGAAAAGTGACTATTACCTGCAGGGCAAACATTAGCTAACCAGAAGGCAATAACAATGTAAACAAAAAACACCTGCTTAAAAGATCTAATACAAATGTCCCTGAGGAATGTAAGGTGGGAATACTGTAATTACCTAATGTTACATTATTATTTTCCATAACAATTTAGCCCCCTCCACAATATTAACCCGACGTTAAAACAGAACTAGCTATTTACTGATTAGCAATTGCCGAATCATGTAACATTAGCTTAATGCTAAAAAGCCAGCTACTATCACATTCTGTAACAGACAAATAATTTCATGTAGGCTAACGTTACCTACCTGCTACCTCTGTCTTTTCTTGTTTCTCCTCCTCTTCTTTTCTCTTTTTTCTTCCCTGGGCACCTGACAGTTTTGGCCGTTTTGACATCTTGTGTTGATTTTTTGATGTGGTGACGTCCAAAAAGAGTCATGATACGGGAAGGGAGGGGGCGCACCTTGCGGGGGGAGGGGGGGCGTAATGTTGTAACAAATAATATTTCTATTAAATAGGCTTTACTTTGCATTTTAATTAACGTGGGATTATTTTTTGTATTTAGAAATAATAGTACCAACTTTTTTTCTTTTTTTTTTTCTCCATTTGTGGCACTGGCGTGGCGCCCCCTGATGGACGGCGCCCTTAGCATTTGCCTATACAACCTATGCCACAGGCCGGCCCTGCTCTAATTGACAATATGTTTACCAACATACTAGACACTGAAATAACTAGCGGCCTCATGGTAACTTCTATATCCGATCACCCTAACCCTAACCCATTAGAAGGCTCTGTAATGAAAAGAGAATCATGACATGATAAGCAAAGAAATGAATAGTGTCTTCAGGGAATCGGATACCAACTCCGCATATGAGATATTCCTTTACACATTAATTGAATCATACCACATGCACTGTCTGGTAATCACTACTTCATGCAGAAGTAAAAAAACAAAGATAAAAAGCCTTGGATGACAAAAGCGTTGAGTAATGCATGCAGGAAAAATAATAAATGATATAAAAACTTCTTAAAGGCCAGAAATGAGCAAACATTTGACAAATACAAATACTACAGAAATAAAGTGACTTATTTAATCAAACAACAGAAAAAGGACTATTTGATCAACTATTGACGGATAACCGGAATTATACTAAGAGCCTGTGGACAATGTTAAACAAGGTCACTGGGAGAGCCACGTCAAGGTCATTTCCAACTCACTTGGAGATAAACGGGGTGAAGGAGGAAAATAAGGAGCGGATTTTGGAGAAATGTAAAGAGTATTTTGTGCAGGTGGGCCGGTCACTGGCCAGAAACATTCCTCCCTCGCATGTGCACTGGAATGATTTAGACTGAAGGAGTGCTAACAGCAACATGACAGAGCACTTGATTGATTGATTGATTGATGTTCCTGACACCGGTGACACAGCAGGAAGTGGAGACTTCTCACCAAAAGCCTCCACTGATGGAGATGGTTTATCAATGAGACTGCTAAAAACCATCTCCATGGCTCTAGTTCCAGCACTGACATAAGTCTGTAATTGATCATTTTCAAATGCTGTTTTTCCTGATAAAATGAAGAAGGCGAAAGAGCTTCCTCTGTACAAAAGTGGTGATAAACATTTGTTTTCAAATTACCGTCCGATATCATTACTACCTCAATACTGTAAAATCTTAGAGACACTTTTCCAGACCAGATTACACAAATGCCTTGATAAACATAGACTGTTGTGTGATAGCCAATACGGTTTTAGGAAAAAACAGATTCCACAGGAATTTGTTTTAACTGACACCGTAGAATTGATCAGCGATGCACTAGACAAATAACTTGTTTTATTGACCTAAAAAAAGCCTTTGACACTTTAGACCACAGTATTGTAATTGACAAACTGCAGACATATAGAGTTAGAGAGACCTCTTTAAAATGGATATAAAGTTATCTCTCCAACAGAACACAATTTGTACAGATGGGAAATAACATATCAACAGACCGAGTTATCACTTATGGGGTCCCTCAGGGGTCAGTCTTGGGACCAAAACTTTTCACTTCATGTATCAATGATATCGTCAAAGTATCTGACGTCCTAAAATTAGTGTTGTTCGCGGATGACACCAACATCCTCTTTTCTAGAAAATATTTAATCCAATTAGTAAACACAGTGAACAGTGAATTGTCAAAGTTTCATTTGTGGCTTTTAATAAATAAATGATCACTAAATCTCTCAAAAACAAACTATATCCTTTTCGGGATAAGGGGACTGGAAACAAAAGTACACATAGAAGTTAGCAGGACGTCTATAAACAGAGTAAATGAACACAAAGTTTTGGGGGTTAAGATAGACGCTCTACTGACTTGGAAACCACACGTGAAAGCAGTACAGCCTAAATTGGCTAAGGGTGTCTCCATTTTGTGGAAAATGCAAAAATGACTAAATCAAAATTCACTTAGAACAGTTTACTTAGCTCTTTTATTGCCGCATTTACAGTTTTGCGCTGACGTTTGGGGGCACACCTACAGGGACACTATTGAACCGCTATTTAAACTCTAGAAAAAAGGCAATTAGAATGATACATTATGCCCCATATAGAACTCATACCAATGATCTGTTCATAATGAGTACTTTTCTTCAACTACATGATATAATCCAGTACAGTAGCCTTCAATTTATGTTTATGGCCTCACAAGGGCTCTACCTGCAAATATACTGAGTCTGTCTTCACTCAAAGATGGTCCAAATAAACTCAGGGGTGTCCTGAAAGTCAAACATAACATAGTCAATTCCACATTCAAGGCTCAAATGCTATCTATAGTGGGGGTGAAACTGTGGGACAATGTGAGCATAGACATTAATAATAATAATGATAATAATAATAATAGCTGGACAGGACAAAAATAAAAAATAAAAATAAAAGATGTATTCGATTACCCAATTAATTGATGGGGATAATGGATAGAATACTCGGTCACTAAAATATTAGATAGCTGTAGCTCTAATATATTCATATTTTCACAAGCTGGCGCCCCCCCTTGCTGACGTCTTTGCGTCGTACTCCTGACAACATTTACGTTTTTTATTTATTATTGTACTAATCTGCATCCTAAATGCAAGGTTTTTGCACGCAACAGTGAGATATAACAGAGATGCACTTCTGGACATTGGAAAAGCTCACCATGAGCTCACTTAATAAACAATCTTGAATCTTGAATCTTGAATATATTTATATATGTATATATTCATTTATGTATATACAATATGTATATAGTTGTATATGTATATATTTATACATGTATATATTTATATATGTATAGGTAGGTCTTTTTTGTCATTGCACAAGTACGACAAAACTTTGTTTTCAGCACAAACCCGTTCAAGATGAGACAAGCAAACAGTGTACAGGGTTACAGAACAGGAACACTGATGGGTCGCCACAAGGCACCCGTAAAAGATGGGAAAGAGGTAAACGCTGGGGAAGGATGAGTAAAAAAAAATACAATCCCCCTTCGGGGCCCAGTCTGGAGTGGGAAAAAAACCTCCATAGCAAAGCACATATACATTTTACAACATACATCTCCAGATATACATATTACATATTACAGATTACAACATACATCTCCAGATATCTAGCAACACAGGGGAGGGAGTGGGGGGCCATGGTGGTCGGCTGCAGCTCTTCAGGCGCTGCCCTTTCGTCCATCACCCGTACGGGATTTACGTCAAGGGCGTTGGATTGGGGGTGGTGTGTGGCGTATATTTTTGGTGGATGCATGTGTGTGTGTAAGCATGCCGCATGTCTCTGTTCCGCTGCCTTGATGTTGTGCAGCCGATAGTCCAAAGTAAGCAACAACAACAGGTGTGTGTCCTTCATGAGAGTCTCCAAGCCAGGGAAACAATCCAAGTTAGAATGTTTTGTATGTGAGTGAAAATAAAATTTGCTTTTCACTCTAAATTGTCTATGACTGGTCCTCAAATTCATCCTGCAGGACAGACAGTCCGATGTGATCCAAATCACAAGTGTCCACAGTTCTTCCCGCATCCTCCAATCATTTGTGGCAGCTTTGGGCTACTTTGAAGACTGCCAGAAACTTCCAATTTGTGGACAAACCAGAGCAACTCTTACTCCAATCAGCAGATGTCCTGTTGTCATCATTCCCATTAGGTAATATCTTCACCTCCTCCACTGAAAGGCACTCCTTCTTCTCCCAAGAGTCCGTGGTGTGTCCAGTAACAACCGCTCCGTGACGACAAGCATGTTCCCCCAAAACCAAGATCTTGTCAATTTGGTTGAGGCCAGTTAAATAGTTCCAATGTTTAGATTTGGAGAGCAGTGCAAAAAGAGGCAAAAAAATAAATAAAAATAAAATAATATATATATATATATATATATATATATATATATATATATATATATATATATATATATATATATATATATATATATATATATATACTCCACAGTTCGTTTGCATCTTGGGAAAGCAATCCTCGCAGGAAACTGCGCCAAAGTCCATGTCGTGACATATATACAGTGTTGGGTTGGTTACTGAAAACCAGTAACTAGTTACAGTTACTAGTTACTTTATTTCAAAAGTAACTCAGTTACTAACTCAGTTACTTGAACCAAACAGTAATGCGTTACTGTGAAAAGTAACTATTTAGTTACTTCTTTTTTCTTTTTTTTTAAAGCTCCCATTTAATGCCCTTTTAGCCTTCATGTCAGTACTGTTATTGCACTGGACAATAATACAATCTGTTCATCAACTTGACATGCATTTGCATCACTCAACTCTGCTAAGCAATGTGCTCTACATACAACACACAAACAATGTGCTCTACATACAACACACAAACAATGTGCTCTACATACAACACACAAACAATGTGCTCTACATACAACACACAAACAATGTGCTCTACATACAACACACAAACAATGTGCTCTACATACAACACACAAACAATGTGCTCTACATACAACACACAAACAATGTGCTCTACATACAACACACAAACAATGTGCTCTACATACAACACACAAACAATGTGCTCTACATACAACACACAAACAATGTGCTCTACATACAACACACAAACAATGTGCTCTACATACAACACACAAACAATGTGCTCTACATACAACACACAAACAATGTGCTCTACATACAACACACAAACAATGTGCTCTACATACAACACACAAACAATGTGCTCTACATACAACACACAAACAATGTGCTCTACATACAACACACAAACAATGTGCTCTACATACAACACACAAACACTGTGGTCTACATACAACACACAAACAATGTGCTCTACATACAACACACAAACAATGTGCTCTACATACAACACACAAACAATGTGGTCTACATACAACACACAAACAATGTGCTCTACATACAACACACAAACAATGTGCTCTACAGACAACACACAAACAATGTGCTCTACATACAACACACAAAGACAAAGATATGTTTCAAAGGGCCAATTTGTTTCAGGCCAGAACAAATTGACAAAACTATTTTAAATAGCTGCAACATAACATGTATAAGTAACAAACAGCATAATAACAACATAGCTGTAAACCAAGGAAAACACACACTACATACACACTACATACACAAAGCCTAACCAGGCATTTTTTTCACTCAAGGAATTCTGAAATAGAATCATGTCTGAAGCCCAGAACACTCGACACATTTCCCCACTTAGTTTAGAGAAAAGGAAAGATTGTCCTGGCCCAC